>NC_089586.1:133137395-133437395 GCF_019320115.1 Miscanthus floridulus
TTCCACTAAAGGATCGAGTTCCAATTCTCAGTCAACACGGAGTAATATCATGCCAAAGTTGAGCAAAATAACACTGGAAACCAGTTTTGACTTAGAAAAATTCTAAGTGTCGCAAAACAGTGAAATATGGATTTTTGTGAGCACAAAATGACTAAGCTATACACTGAATTAGACCGAGACCCAAACATAAAAGTTGTTGCTCTACTAAAAAACTACAACTTTGTTTAAAGGTTCACTGCCATGCAAAGACTCTATAACATAGTTCAAACTAGGTCAAACATAGTACTTTAAAATGATGACATACACCATATCAATGACTTAGAGACTAAACTAGACTTAGCCATGAATACCAAAGTTGTTCCTTATGCTATTCTAAACATGTTTAAAGCATTCACAAGGTTCCACACACATTCCATACTTTGATTCCATGAAAACCCTAACTTAAGTAAGGTAATTAAGTAACACACATGAAATATAAGCTAACAAAGGTATAGCAATTGAGATGCTCATGCACATGCATGCTCATGGATGCTTATGATCATGCAATGTCAAGGTTAAATGCATGCTTAACACCGAGGGTGTTACATGGCATGTTGATTTTTTCAAAAAATAATTTATAATTTTTTCATATGAGATACATGAAAACAAACTTTATATTAAAATTGTAGATCGTAGTTGAAAAGTTTTCGAATTCATCGTCGGCCGGTGCAATAGTAGTAAGGCCTCGATTTTTTTTGCTTTGGGCTACTGTAGCAATTTCATTTGTATTTGGCAAAAAATATCCAATTATGGACTATTTAGGCTTAAAAGATTCGTCTCGACAATTATGGGCAAACTGTGCAATTAGTTATTTTTTTACCTACATTTAATGTTCCATGTATGTACCGCAAGATTTGATGTGACGGAAAATCTTGAAAAATTTTGGATTTTAGGTGGGATCTAAACAGGGCCTAATAGATGATGAAGAAACTGTGGCAGCATGCAGCAGTCTGAAACAGGGCAGAGACGGCGGAGCATTTTGGCCATATCATATCATCATGTTGATTCCGTTGACAACTTTGATGGCGATGAGAGTGATGATTTGATTTTGACCGGTTATGCCAATCTGACCAGGCCAGCAGTTGGTTCACCAAGGGCCCTAGGCCCTGGGCCGCGTCTCTTTCTTCCTCGATCGGCGAAACCCCTGCCTGTTAGACCACAGGATCACCCCCTCATATGAGCCACTTATTAGTCTTATCAAGCACCCGCTAATATTATCAAGCACCCACTAGCTAAGTCGACCACGAACAAACATTGTCCATCCTCACACACTATAAATAGAGGTTGAAAAAAAGGGAGAACATAGCATACACACACAGTACAAGACACCAGCGTTGGTCGAAGCCCTGTATGGGAGATGACAAATCTAAACTCTCTTTACTAAGTTATCGTGGTAGTCTATTTTTACAACTCTATTCATCTAGTCCTAGTACAGCGCACATACTGTAACATTAACTAGATAACACAGCAGGTCTGACTTCTGCGCCTGTCCCTGCATGTGACTATAGTGCGGTAGGTGAGCCGGTCGGCGTCTGCCTCTGTAGTGGCTACAGTATCACAGTAGGGGGCCTTTTCGGCGTCGCCTTCCCTTGCTGTGTGTTCACACAAGGAAGCAGTAGTTTATTCTAACAATTCTTCCTCTAAACCCACTGTTATCCCTTGTACCTCCTCCATATCGATCATCTCCTTCATCTCCGTGAGTCGAAGACGTCCGAGCGGCTTGGTGAGGATGTCCACAAGTTGCCGATCAGTTTCGACGAACTCGATGATGATCTGCCCTCCATCGACATAGTCCCTAAGGAAGTGGAACTTCATGTTGATGTGTTTGCTCTGGTCGTGCAGAACTAGATTCTTCGCGAGGGCGATGGCGGGCTGGTTGTCCACCATCAGTGCTGGTGGATGAGCTTTCACGCCGGTCAGCTCGCCCAGCAGCCGGCGCAGCCATACAACTTGGCACGCCGCTGTGGCCACCGCTACGTACTCTACCTCACACGTAAATAGCGCCACCACCTTCTGTTTCAGCGACAGCCATGAAATTGGGGCCGATCCAAGGAAGACGAGCACGCCAGAGGTGCTCCATCATCCGTCGATGTCCCCCACCATGTCTGCATCGCTAAACACAGTGAGCTGCAGCCTACTCTCACCGGTCTTGGGAAAGATGATCCGCTGATCTACTATCCCCTTGATGTAGCGTAGTAGCCGCTTCACCGCAACCGAATGATCCTCTCTGAGATCCTCCATGAAGCGACTGACGTAGCCCACGATGAACGCAATGTCCGGTCTTGTGTGGACTAGGTAGCACAGACCGCCGATGATGCTCTGGTAGAGTGTTGCATCCACCTTTGCCGTGGTGCTGGCCTTCGTCAGCTTCAACCGCTCCTCCATCGGAGTCACGCATGGCTTGCACTCAGCCATGCCGCTCCGCTTCAACAGTTTGGAGGCATACGTGCTCTGACCGAGCGTGAGTTCCTCCTTCCCCTGACTCACCTCGATGCTGAGGTAGTAGGAGAGTGCACTGAGATCGCTCATTCAAAAATGAGCCACCATCTCGGTGCTTGAAGCTGTTCATGTCCTCCGTGCATGCGTCGGTGACGATCAAGTCGTCCACATACACACCGCCGTCGAGCTCCTTCTCCCGTCGCCGCGTGTAGAGCGCGTGCTCAGTTGCGCACCATTGAAACCCAAGCTCACCTATCGTGGCGTCAAGCTTGATGTTCCATGCTCGTGGGGCCTGCTGCAGCCCATAGAACACCTTGCGCAGTTAGAGCACCCTATGCTCCTCTCACTTGACGGTGAAACCTGGAGGTTGCCTGACAAAGACCATCTCCACCAGCTCACCGTTGAGGAAGGCCAATTTAACGTCCAAGTGATGGATGCGCCAGTCCTTTGCTGCTGCCAAGGCTAGTAGCAAACGGACCGAGTCCATGCACGCTATTGGCGTAAAGACCTCTTCAAAGTCTATGCCCTCGTGCTGAACAAAGCCTCGGGCGATGAGGCGCGCCTTGTGCTTGACAATGGCGCCGAGCTCGTCCCGCTTGACCTTATACACCCACTTCAGGCTGATCGGACGGCATCCTAGAGGTGGATCAACGAGCTGCCAAGTCTCGTTTTTCTTGATCGCCTTCATCTCCTCCAACATCGCCCATTCCCAGTTTCTATCCCGCTCGGCCAGCACGAACGTGGGTGGTTCCTCTGCATTGACAAGCAGTAGCTCTTGATCATTGAACAGCCGACCAGCCAGTGCTGAGGGTCCTGTGCCGCCGCCGATGTCATCCAGCATGCGAAACCGCACCTCCTCACCTTCGTGGAAGGCATCCACGGACTCAGTGATGTCACTTGGAGGTGAGGCGAACTCGATCGACATTGATGGAGTTCCTTGTTCCGCCGGAGTGCTTGGCACAACACCTAGAGTGCTCGACACCCTGGTTGCAGTGCTCGACACTACTTCTAGATAGCTCATTGCTACTCCTATAGTGCTCGCCACCATTGTAGGAGTGCTCAGCCTCAGTCTTGGAGTGGTCCGCACCACTGTAAGACCTCTTGGCTCCGCCACGGGAGTGCTCGGCACCCGTTCTGGAGTAGTCACCACCACTGTAGAACCTCTCAATGCCACTCCTGGCGTGCTCGGCATCCCTCTAGGAGTGCTCGGTACTCCTCCCGGAGTGCTCGACATCCCTCCCGAAGTGCTTGACCCTGCCCCAGGAGTGCTCGGCTCTACCGCTGGAGTGCTCGGCACTCCTCCCGGAGTGCTCGGCACCTCTTTCCAGCATCTTCACCACCGTGGATGACCAAGTGATCGACGACGAAGGTGCTGGTGAAGCCGCCAGCTTCTCTAGTGCTCGGACTGCTCTAGTCCCAAGCTGCCTTCTCGTCGAACACGACATCGTGCGAGACAAGCACCTTGTCTCCATGTGGGTCATAGAGCTGGTACGCCTTGGTACCCTCCGCGTAGCCCAGGAGCACCATGGGTGTGCTCCTGTCCTCTAGCTTGGTGAGGTTCGGCTTTGTCTTCCTAACGTGGCCGATGCAGCCGAATGTCCGGAGGAAGGACACGGTTGGTTTGCGCCCATACCAAGCTTCGAATGGCGTCTTGCCCGTCAGGGCCTTGGTTAGAGCGCGATTGAGGATGAACACCGCTGTGGTCACCGCCTCCCCCCAGAACCTTACCGGCATGCCTTTGGCCTTCATCATGTATCGGGCTATGTCGACCACCGTCTGGTTCCGTCGCTCTACCACACCATTTGTACCCCCTACTACGAACCTTTTTCAGTACTAATAACACGAGCAGCAGCAGCAGCAGGCTGGATGTAGGGACGTTCAGTCTGAACCAGTATAAACCTCGTGTCCTTTAGTGCACCATCCGGGCCTAACGCGCAACAATTACAAATTTACTAGCTGGTGTTTGTTCGAAACACCGACATGGGTCGACCTGCTTCTTCTTCTCCGAAGAAGCCTTGTCGTGGTGCTTGCCATCACCACCGCGGCTGGAGGAGGCTGCCTTCCCAGAGTTCCTCCGAGCAGCCCACTCCTCTTCCGTCAGCAGCAGTTTGCCGCTGTCCTTCGTTGATATCACCTGCTCCAGGCGCTCGTCCACCGCCCGCAGACAGCCTGTCACATCCTCAATGGTGAGGGTGGACATGTCCAGCATCGTCTCTATGGAGAGAGCGATCTGGATGTACTTTATCGGCACAGAGCGGAGGTACTTGGAGACCGCCACTTCTTCGTCGATGGTGACGCCATGGCTCTTTAGCTTGCTGATGAGCATCTGCAGGCGGAGGGAGAATTCCTCCACCGTTTCACCATCCTTGAACTTGAGGTTGGCGTACTCCTGCTTTAGAATCTAGGTCGTCATCTTCTTTGCGCGGTCGAAACCGACGCGTATCGCCGCAATAGCCTCCCACACCTCCTTAGCCAAGCTCTTCGTCCCCAACGGCTCCCTGTACTCCGCCGGTACAGCAGCGATGATAGCCTCCAACGCTGATATGTCATCTTCCTCATTATCGGTGCCCTTGTCAACAGCATTCCAAAGCCGTCGGCTCTGAGCTTGACCTTTATGGTTACCGACCGCTCTCCATAGTTTGTGCGAGTCAGCGTCGGCCAACTGGTGCCGCTGACCTCCCACGCCATGCGAACAACGACCTCCGGTCATGGCTGGGCAGCCACAGCAGTGCCACTGCTGTCGCCCATCTTCGAACCGTCCGTCATCGCCAGTGGTTAGTCTGGCAACAGCGCTTGTACGGCTCTGATATCACTTGTTAGACCATAGGGTCACCGGCTCAGGTGAGTGAACTACTCACCAGCTTTGTCGAGCATCCACTAGTGTTGCCGAGCAGCCACTAGCTAAGCCGACCATGAACAAGCGTTGTTCATCTCTACACACACTATGGATAGATGTTGAAGAAGAGGGAGAGCAGAGTATACACACACAGTACAAGACATACCGAAGCCCTGTATGGAACATGGCAAATCTGAACTCTCTTTACTGAGTTACGGAGAAGGCCATGCTGAAGGTGATGGTAATTGGTATGCAGGACGTGATCGGGCTGATGCAGGAGACCACCGCCAAGATGCTGGCCGAGTGGGGCGACGCGGTGGCGGCGGCCGGCAACGGGCAGGGCGCCGTCGTGGACGTGGAGAGGGGCGTGGTCCGCAACGCTGCGGAAATCATCGCGAAGGCGAGCTTCGGGGTGGCGGACGACGAGGCCGGCGCGCGGGTGTTCCGGAAGCTGCAGGCCATGCAGGCGATGCTGTTCCAGTCCAACCGCCTCGTCGGGGTGCCGCTGGCGCGCCTGCTGCACGTGCGCAAGACCTACGACGCGTGGCGCCTGGGCCGGGAGATCGATGCCCTGCTCATGGACATCATCGACGCGCGCCGCCGCCGTTCCCGGGGGAGCAGCAGCCAGGGGAAGGACCTGCTGTCGCTGCTGCTTGCCGGGACGGAGGCCACGGCGGGCGCCGAGCGGCGGCTCACCACGCGGGAGCTGGTGGACGAGTGCAAGACCTTCTTCTTCGGCGGGCACGAGACCACGGCGCTGGCGCTGTCGTGGACGCTGCTCATGCTCGCCGCGCACCCGGACTGGCAGGACGCGCTGCGGGAGGAGGTGGCGCGCGAGCTCGGCGACCACCAGAACCTCGACGCCGCCGCGCTTGGCCGCCTCACCAAGATGGGGTGGGTCATGAACGAGGCGCTGCGACTCTACCCGCCGTCGCCCAACGTGCAGCGGCAGGCGCTGGAGGACGTGACGGCGGAGGGCAAGTCCACCGGCGTCGTCATCCCGCGCGGCACCAACATGTGGGTGGACGTGGTGACCATGCACCACGACGTGGAGCTGTGGGGCGCCGACGCGCACGAGTTCCGGCCGGAGCGCTTCGCCCGTGACCCCGTGCAGGGCGGGTGCCGCCACCGCATGGGGTTCCTCCCCTTCGGCTTCGGCGGCCGCATCTGCGTCGGCCGCAACCTCACGGCCATGGAGTACCGCGTCGTGCTGGCCATGCTGCTGCGCCGGTTCCGGGTGTCGGTGGCGCCCGAGTACCGGCACGCGCCCAAGATCATGCTCTCGCTCAGGCCCTCCGATGGCATCCAGCTCCGCCTCACACCACTGGAGGTGGTGGACCACACTGCAGCTGCTACTGCTGTTGCTACTGCCACGTCATCATCGGCCCAGCTAGCTAGCTAGCTGGTCGTCACATCTATCATGCCTACTTGATTAGCTAATAGCTGCAGGAGTACTGAGGCCTGGTCAAAAATTTTCACCTCAAACTATCACATCAAATGTTACGGCACATGCATGTAGTATTAAATATAGACGAAAAAAAAACTAATTGCACAGTTTGGTTGGAAATCGCGAGACGAACGTTTTAAGACTAATTAGTCCATGATTAGCCATAAGTGCTACAGTAACTAACATGTGCTAACGACGGATTAATTAGGCTTAATAAATTCGTCAAGCAGTTTCCAGGCGAGCTATGTAATTAGTTTTTTTTATTAGTATCCGAAAACCCCTTCCGACGTCCCGAAACATCCGATGTGATATCCAAAAATTTTCATTTCGTAAACTAAACACAGCTTAAGTTGTGCTCCACTTATATATAATACTATAGATAAATATCTATAGATACATCATGAAACGAATTGATTACATATTTTTCATATGTATGTAGGCAGAGGTTACACTAGTGCTCGAGTGATTTATATAATAATAATAGGCACGTGATGTGCATCACTACACGTACGTACGCGTATGCAGCTGCTAGTTAGCTCCTATATAAAATGGATGCTTGTTTTGTATCCCTACACACTAGTTGCATATACACACACTCGCAGTACGTACAAGGCGGATCCCGGTAGCTAATATATATGTACTTTCATAAACAATATATTACTTTGATCCTCTGTTTATAAATATATATGATGCTATTGGCTTCTGTTTTTTTTCCATCAAATGTTGACCGATGATGGTATCATTTATATTCAATTAATTAGCTAATTAAAAATGAAAAAGAGTGGCTTTCTCCAAAAGAAGAGGGTGAAAACGGTACCATATCATTAGGCAGGCATATTAAGCCATCTCATGATCTTAGTGTGTCCTCTGCTCAGCTGTCAGCTGGCCTGCGGCTGTGCTGGCTGACTTTCCATTCATCAGTATCAGTTCAATGCATGAAATTGTATGTTATCGATCGATATGCCAGCTCATTTCCATTTGCATGAACTTGGCAGCCTGTAGCAGTCGTAGCACATACAGGGTACGTGTGGTACAAGTTAGATTGAACGACCACAAAACGCATGCATGCTCGCTCCTATTGAGTTGATCAAATCTCCGTCCTCTAGCTCTATTAACATGAGTGCGTGCATGCACATCTTTTGTTTGGTCCAACTCCAACCCGAGAACATGCGTGCACCCCAGGCAAAGTAAAGTTGGCTGACGCTGCTGCTGGTCTACGTACGGGCTGGGTTCGGAGGGCGCGTACGGGCAGTCAATGTAAAAACATGGAGCCTGCCGTGGTGGTTTTCTTCCATTCAGCCGCAGCTGGTCGCCGTCGTGCCGGCCGGCGGGTCAAATTTCTGTTCGCTTCAACTTATCAGCAATGATACGTGTTTTTCTCATACAATAAACTAACGAATGGTACTTTAGTCTGGCTTTTCGGCGAAGCGAACAACTTGTGTGTTTCAAAACATCATGATGCTTCTTCGCTCTGTGCTGCCGTGCAACCAACTAATATGTAACCCCGGCCAGTTATATATACCCTCCGTTTTAAAATAAAAAAATTGTTTAAACTTTTCATACAGATTAATAAGGATGCTGAAAAAGAGAGAGGAGAAAGTAAAATCTACCCCAACCCTAAGGGCATGTGCTTTACTAAAGTATTTCGGTGCACGTACAACGGTTCACGGTAGGAGAGCATAGATATATATACCTTTATATAAGAGCAAACAAAAAAACTCTTTCAGCAAAAGTCAGGTATTCTCATCTCCTTTCCTTTTCTTTTCCACAATATAAAGTATATCTTCTGAATTTAGCAATTATCGCTTGCATGCAGCTATGTGACTTGTTTCTGTATACCTGTGTGTTCTAGCAGCAGCAGAAACTTTTAACAAAAACAAAAACAAAAACCAAAAGGACCTTATTACTACTAATAATAAGCAACTGTTACTAATTGCAGGCAGCAATGGGTGGGAGAAGCGGTGAGGATCGGACACAAAGAGACAAATTTAAATAAAAAAAACACAGCCTCCACTAATCGGACACAAAACAAAGAGACAAATTAAAATTAAAAAAAACACAGCCTTCACTAAAAAAAGATAAACAAGGGCCCATCCGGGTTCGAACCGGAGACCTATTGATCTGCAGTCAATTGCTCTACCACTGAGCTATGGACCCCTTAATATCTTGGCATCAATTTATGTATTTATCACCTGAATAGTTGGAGGAAACCGGCGCTCACCATTGAATGGAACTAGAGGAAGCCTACATCGATTCTGCTTCTGCTGACGGTGTGGACACCGCCGATGAGTGCTCCTGTCCTGGGTATGTATCCAGGGGCGGCGTGCCGGCGTTGGGTGCCTGTCTATCCATTCCATACCATACATATAGCAATGGCTTCTTGGTTGCCATCTTCCGATCCTGCTGTCCACCAGCAAGCAAGCAATTCAGCATCCATATCCACATCTCATGACTGATGCCTGATGAACAACCAAGCAAACAGGGCACCTAGCTAAAGCTAGCTCGTGGTCTTCGTCTTTGCATTGACAGACCCACGACGTGCATGGAGACAGTAGTACGTACTGACGTAAAATGGCGACAGTCAACGTGTCGTCGTCCTCCTCCTCGTGCAGAAATATATCACACTCGTGCTGCTGCTTCTTCTTCATCTTCTTTCTTATCCCAGTTAGAACTGACTGGATTGAGATAACGTTGATCACCAAAGCTGACATCCTGCATTTCCCAGCAACGCAACGCAACCCAATCCGTACGTCTCGTCTGTCCCCCATCGTTCCAAATTTTGAAATTCTCAGATTCAACAACTGCCACCGCCGGGGGCTAAGCAGGGAAGGGTCCAAGGTACTGAGATTCCTGAGAATCCCCCTTTTGTGATTGACCCTCGCTATAGAAAGCTGACTTGCTACAATTGTGGAGAGCCTGGACATTTCGTTGGCAATTGCACCAAACCTAAGATTTGTTTTATCTGTGCTGTGGCTGGACATCATATGAATGATTGCCCTGTGTGGAAACTGGATCACCCAACTGCTGCTTACATGGGTAGTGCCTGTCTAGGTCTTGGTTTTTACCACTTGGAGGTCCCCAATGTTGAATCCACTCAATGGTTGAATCTGACAAACTATGGTATAGTCAAAGTTAAGACTGGATCTGTCACTTTAGCAGAATTGGAAGGTGAGCTTTCTGTGATCTATTGCAAGGATTGGCCGTGGCAGATTAGGGAGTTGGAGCCAAGGCAGTTTTTGGTTAGGTTCCCTCCCCACAAGAGAGTGGCAGACATTAAGAATTACCCTTCAAGTTGAAGTCCTTGAATGGGTTGGTGATCTGGCACCATATGCTGTCCTTCAAGATGTTTGAGTTGAGATGAAGGGAATTCCCCCAAGATGGTGTCACTAGAAAGTGTTTGCATAGATTGCTTCTAGCTTTGGGTTACTGATTGAGGTGGATTGGACAACCCTCTTCAAAACTTTCTATGAAGTGGTGAGAGTTAAGATTTCCTACAAAGATCCTATGAAGATTCCTGCTGATAGATTGTTTGAGATGAACAAGAAGATCTTTCTAGTATCTTTCCTGGTTGAGAGGGAGGCAGAGAAGGAGCTGAAGAGTAAAGGTACTGATGATGGAGGTGGTGATGATGATAATCTGGATAATGATGACGAAGCCGATGATTTGGATGATGATGGTGGAGTGGAGAAGCCACCTACTATAGAGTTTCAGGCTGGGGAAAGTTCAAAAATGAAAACTCCGACTACCAAATCAAATGCAAATTCTAGCTGTAAGACAGTGAATGCTGAGGTGAATATGATAGAGATGGATCAGGAGTTACAACTCATGTCCCTCATGAGAGGATTGGAACCAAAGCTGTTGACAGCTGGACAAACACTGACTTTGGGAAGCCCGGGTTTCATTGATGAAAACTGTGGCCAGACTCTGCAAGATACTGAGACGCCAGAACTTGAGTTTACTAGAACTCAGCATATCTGTGAGCAGGGTGAGACAGGGAAGGCAATCACAGATGATCCTACTTTAGTGGCTTCATCTGAGGTTTTGGAGAGTCAAGCTTCAATGTCCTTACAGAACGTAGGAACAGTCTCGATGTGCTCTGATCATATGGATGTGCTTACTCTAGAGCCAGTATGTGTGCAAGACCCAGACTGTAAAATTGTGGGTAACAAATGGCAAACATTGATGGATGATGAATCTAATCACTCAAAATGGGAGGAGTTTAGAAGGATGACCAAAGCTGGTAGTTCACATAAAGAATGCTCGCTGGTGCTTAGAAGGATGGAGTTACAGGATTCTGATGATGAATTAGAAGTCCAGGAACTGGGAGAAGGGTTTGGTGATGCACTAATGCAGGACACTATTCAAATAGAGGCTGCGCTAATCGAAGATCAACAAGAGACGAAGAAGCAAAAAAGGAAGACTCAATGGGGACCTACTCAAAGGATCCCAAGACCAAGAAGATACCTAGAAGATGGCAAGACCATGATGCAAAAGGCACAAGAATATAAAAGCTACCTAAACTTGTCTCGAGGTACTAAGCCTTATAACTTAAAACCTCTTAATACTTCCAGTACTCTTGAGAGTAACCTGATTAGCTTAACTGCTAGGGTTGATATAGTTTTGGGAGATAATAATAATGTCATTAAGCATAACATTGATGTTATTCAAAATAATGAGATGGAAAGTAGATTATTTTTTTTGCACAATAACCCTAAGGTTAAAATACCTGTAGATCTGGATGATGTATTAGCTCCTAATAATAGGACTGATCCACTGATTGAACAGCAAACTGATACTTCTAATCCTTTGAAGGAGAATAGGCTAAAGGAAAGTTATTCATGGGTTCAGATAGTTAATAAAGGCCTTGAGACCTCCAATATTTTAAATGTTTCCAATAATAGGAGCAACATGGAACATTAGAGGCCTCAATAAAAGGGGCAAATTGCAATGCATAATTGATTTTATTAGAGATAATAATCTAGACTTTGTTAGCTTTCAGGAAACCAAAAAAGAGTCTTTTGAAGACTCATTTCTTAACTATGCTAGCAGTGATTTTGTTTGGAATTACTTGTCCGCGGAGGGCACAGCGGGAGGAATCCTGGTAGGGATAAATGAGAGAAAGTTTGAGGCTTTAGCCTGGCAAAAAACAAAGTTTTATGTGTCGGGCATGATTAAAAACTATGATACTAAGTTGGTTTGGAGATTTATTACTGTGTACGGTTCCCCTTATGAAGAAGGAAAATCAGATTTTATTCAAGAGTTGTATGATCTGGTAGGAAATTGGGATGGTCCCACCTTGATAGGTGGTGACTTCAATCTAGTGGCTAACAGAAATGAAAAGAGTAATGGTGTGGTTAACCAGAAGTGGGTAGATAGCTTCCAAGAATGGATCCATCACTTTGGACTTTTAGAATTGAAAAACTCTTCCAGATCCTATACGTGTGAAAACTCTAGTTTGGTTTTGGTGAATTGATGAAACCCTAAGTGCTAACCTAGTTTATCAAGTGATCATGAGATAGGTAGCACATTCTAAATGGTGAAGCAAATAAAGATCATGACATGATGATGGTGATGACATGGTGATGATCAAGTGCTTGGACTTGAAAAGAAGAAAGAGAAAAATAAAAGGCTCAAGGCAAAGGTATAAATGGTAGGAGCCATTTTGTTTTGGTGATCGAGACACTTAGTGAGTGTGATCACATTTAGGATCGATAGCCGTACTATTAAGAGGAGTGAAACTCGTATCGGAATACGGTTATCAAAGTGCCACTAGATGCTCTAACTCATTGCATATGCATTTAGGATCTAGTGGAGTGCTAACACCCTTGAAAATGTTAGTGAAAATATGCTAACACATATGCACAAGGTGATACACTTGGTGGTTGGCACATTTGAGCAAGGGTGAGGAACCTCACCAGCGGAGTGTCCGCCCGTAGAGTGTGGATAGTCCTACGGTGCCACCGGCACCCTAGACAGAAAAGACAGATGTCACTGTGAGTGACCGGACGCTGGCCTTGGTTGGACCGGCGCGTCCGGTCAGTAGAAGCAGCGAAGACACTGGCGTCGGTCTCTGACCGAATGCTGGGTCACTTAGTGACCGGACGCTGGAGGGGTGCGTCCGGTCCTGCTGATGTGACAGCGCATAGGGGAGTCGCCGTATGACCGGGCGCTGGGTGTGTCCGGTCAAGCATGACCGGACGCGTCCGGTCGTGAAAAGTCATCTCTGGATGCTTACTGGAAATGACCGGACGCTGGGGTTCAGCGTCCGGTCACTTTGAGCTGCTGCGTTCGATCATCACTTGACCGTTGAGATTGGGCGATCAACATTTGAAGAGAGGGGACATGTGGCACGCATCGCGTGACCAGATGCTGAGGTCCAGCGTTTGGTCAATATGACCGGAGCATCCGGTCACCCCGCGTTGTGCCCAGTGAAGGGGTACAACGACTCTATTTCGTGGGGGCTTCTATTTAAGCCACATGGCCGAATCAAGCTCACTCTCTTAGCCATTTGCATTGACATAGCAACCTTGTGAGCTTAGCCAAATCCCTCCCACTCATCTCCATCATTGATTCAATATCTTTGTGAGATTGGGAGAGAATCCAAGTGCATTATTTGAGTGTTTGCATCTAGAGGCACTTGGTGTTCGTGTTTTGCTATGGGACTCGCTTGTTACTCTTAGTGGTTGCTGCCACCTAGACGGCTTGGAGCAGCGAGGATTGTCGAGCGAAGGTTGGTGATTATCTCCGGCTCCGATCGTGGTGATTGTGAGAGGTTCTTGACCTTTCTCCGGCGGAGAGCCAAAAGGTACTCTAGTGGATTGCTCGTGGCTTGTGTGATCCTCATCTTGTGTTGGTTGTGTGGCACCCTATTAAGAGTTTGGCGTGTGATGCCAATTAGCGCGTGAACCTCCAAGTGAGTGAATCGCCACAACGAGGAGTAGCTTACCGACAAGCAAGTAAACCTCGGTAAAAAATCATTGTGTTCATCATTTGATTCTGAGGTGATTGATCTTCATTGATATTGATTCTTGTGATTGATTGGTTCGCTCCTCGACACGGTGGTATAACTATCTTGCTCACTCTCTTTACATTGCCACAAACTAGTTGTCAAGCTTTTTAGTGTAGCTAGTTGTGAGAGCTTATTAGTTTGGTTAGTGTAGCTCTTTAGTTAGCCTTTGAGAGCACACTAACTTAGTGTAGGGACATAGATATTGTGTGGATAGAAACTATATCAACTAGAATCGTTGTAGGTGGCTTGCATTTTTGGTAGGCTAGCGTAATACTTGCATCGCCTCATAATTGTCTAACCAGTTTGCTAAGTGTTGTTGTAGAAATTTTTATTAGGCTATTCACCCCCCTATAGCCATTATGACCTTTCAAGTGGTATCGGAGCCGAGGTCACCGTGATTTGAGGCTTAACAACATTCGGTGTAAAAATAGCTCAAATCAACAACACCAAGAAGCCACCCCAATTTGATGGCACAAATTATCTGTATTGGAAATCAAAGATGACCACACATATCAAGTCAATCAATAGAAAAGTGTGGAAGGTGGTAGAAACCAAAATTGAGATTGGTGATCTAAAAAATTCCACCGCGGCCGAAGAAGTGCTTCTCCAAAACAATGGCATTGCTCTAAGTGCCATTCATGATGCAATTGATGAGAGAATATTTGAGCAAATCAAGAATATTGAGATGGCTCATGAGGCTTGGAAGAAGTTGGAAGAATCATTTGAGGGCATCGTGAAGGGTGCAAAGGCATACATTCTCAAAGAGAAGTTTGCAAGCTTCAAGATGAAAGAGGATGAGAGTGTGCCAGAGATGTTCCATAGGCTTCAAGTGCTTGTTAATGATCTCAAGGCACTTGAAGAAGAGATGAAGGACAAGGACTTCTCCCACAAGTTCTTGAGATGTTTGCCTTTAAGATTTGACATATTGGTCACTATTCTAGTGAGGAGTGGTTTGGACACCATGACACCAAACCAAGTGTTGGGAGACATAATGACCGATGATACATATAGAGATGATGATGAGAAAGAAGAAAAGAAAGAGAAGAAAGATGAGAAGAAGAGCGTGGCATTCAAGGCCATATCATCTAAGGGCAAAGCAAAGCAAGATACATCAAGTGAAGAAGATGGCTCATGGGATGATGATGATGATGAGAAGATGGCTCTCTTTATCAAGAAATTTGGCAAGTTCATGGTGAAGAAAGGGTACCGTGCTAGAAGAAAGAAATCTTCATCCAAGAACATGGAAGAGTCAAGAAGGTGCTTCAAATGTGGAAGTAAAGATCATCTTGTTGCTCAATGTCCATACAATAGCGACAATGATGATGATAACAAGAAGAACAAGAAGAAGGACAGGAAGGAAAAGAAAGAGAAGAAGGACAAGATGACCTTCAAGAAGAAGACGGGTGGTTCATATGTGGTCACTTGGGATAGTGATGCTTCCTCAAGTGATGATGATGATGATGATGATAGTGATGATGACAAGACCACCAAGAAGAAGGCACTTGCAAGTATTGCAATCAATGAGAAGTCTTCTCTCTTCGACACTCCATCATGCTTCGTGGCTAAGGCCACTAAGGTACAAATTTATGATGATGGAAGTGATGAGTAACATGATAATAAAAATGAAAATGAAAGTGATAGTGATGATGATGAATCTATTAAGGATGAACTATATGACATGCTAGAAGATGCTAAAGAACACTTTAACATTAAGAGAAGGGAATGCAAGAGCTTGAATAAGGAGGCAAAAGCCCTTAAGCAAGCCCTTGATGAGCTCAAAGCAACTCATGAGAGGCTAGAGGAAGCCCATGAGAAGCTTGGCAAGGCTCACAAAAAGCTTGAAAAGGTTCATTCCTCTTTACTTGATGAGCAAAATAAAAAGAAGCATGTTAAAACTTGTAATATAGGCTTAACTTGTGATATAATTAATGAATCATTATCTATTCCTATCATTGTTGCTCCCACTAACCCTTCTTGTAGTACTTCTACTTCCACATCATCTAGTAGTGATGGTTTCACTTGTGATGCCTCACTAATGGTTGAGAATGAGAACCTCAAGAAGGAGGTCAACAAGCTCACTCACACTTTGGCTAAGGCCTATGGTGGTGAGGACCGCTTGCTTATGTGCTTGGGTAACCAAAGAGCTTCTCTCTACAAAGAGGGATTGGGCTATACCACCAAAAAAGGCAAGGCGGCTTTTGCTCCTCACAAAACTAGTTTTGTGAAGAACAATGGTCGGTTTTGCACTAGTTATAAGCAAGTTGGTCATATAGAGCAAAAGTGCATGAACAAAAAGTCACAAGCTAATGTATCCTCCATTAAGCTTGATTCTTTTTATATGCTTACAAAAGGCGCAAATGGTGTAAAGGCTAAGTTCATTGGTAAACCATAGATGGGCTCAAAGAAGAAAGTCATTTGGGTACCAAAGAGCTTAGTGACTAACCTTCAAGGACCCAAGCAAGTTTGGGTACCTAAAAGAATTAATCTTCTTTTATAGGTTAATTACAAAGCCAGAGGAAGGCATTGGGTTCTTGATAGTGGGTGCACTCAACACATGACCGATGATGCAAGAATATTCAACTCAATCAACACCAATGGCAATGATGGTTATGATAGTATCACTTTTGGTGACAATGGCAAAGGCAAGGTCAAAGGGTTTGATAAGATTACAATATCCAATGACATGAGCATATCCAATGTGTTGCTAGTAGAGAGCTTGAACTTTAATTTGCTATCCGTGGCTCAATTATGTGATCTTGGATTCAAATGCATATTTAGGGTAGATGATGTAGAGATCATAAGTGTAGATGGCTCTAACTTGATCTTCAAAGGCTTTAGATATGAGAATCTATACTTGGTTGATTTCAATGCTAGTGAAGTTAAATTATCTACATGCTTGTTCACTAAGTCTAACATGGGTTGGTTATGGCATAGAAGGTTTGGTCATGTTGGAATAAAACAATTAAATAGATTGGTTAAGCATGATTTGGTTAGAGGCTTGAAAGATGTTGTGTTTGAAAAGGATAAACTTTGTAGCTCTTGTCAAGCTGGAAAACAAGTTGACAACACTCATCCTAAGAAAAGCATGATGAGCACTAGTAAAGAATTTGAGTTATTACATATGGACTTGTTTGTGCCAACATAATACACCAGCATTGGTGGAAATAAATATAGCTTTGTGATAGTGGATGATTACATTAGATACACTTGGGTATTCTTTCTAGTGGACAAAAGTGATGTATTTACAACATTCAAATCATTTGTCAAGGGCATTCATAATGAGTTTGAAACAACCATCAAGAGAGTTAGAAGTGACAATGGTAGTGAGTTCAAGAACACTAGAATTGATGAGTTGTGTGATGAATTTAGGATTAGACATTAATTCTCGGCCAAGTACACTCCATAATCAAATGGCCTTGTTGAGAGAAAGAATAGAACATTCATTGATATGACAAGGTCTATGCTTAGTGAGTACAATGTGAGTCAATCTTTTTGGGCTAAAGCTATCAACATGGCTTGCTATTGTAGCAACCGCCTCTATTGTCACCCATTGAAAGAGAAGACACCATATGAGCTCTTGAATGGTAGAAAGCCCAACATTGTATATTTTTGGGTCTTTGGTTGCAAATGCTATATCTTGAAGAAAGACACTAGATTGGGCAAGTTTGATAAGAAATGTGATGAAAGATTCCTACTTGGTTACTCCACTACAAGCAAAGCATATAGAGTTTGGAATTTAGATAGTGGTACTCTTGAGAAAGTTTATGATGTTGAATTTGATGAAACCAAGGGTTCACAAGTAGAGAATGAGAACTTGAAAGATGTTAGAGGCATTCAACTTTCAAATGCCATGAAGAACATAGATGTTGATGAATTGAGGCCTAGGCAAGTGAATGATGATGAAGATGATCAAGTGCAAGTGCTCTCTAACTCAAATGTGCAAGATGATTCAAATCAAGCTAGCACAAGTGACTCTTATGACAATGAACAAGATCAAGTGGCTAGTACATCATCTCAACCCAATGATCAAGTAAGTGCAAGCAATCAAGTTCTAATGCTCCAACCAACAAATATTGCAAGGGATTATCTATTGGACACTATAATTAGTGATATTCCTATAGGTGTACAAACAAGATCAAGATTGGCTTCATTTTGTGAGTATTTCTCCTTTGTGTCATCTATTGAACCAAAGAAGATAGATGAAGCATTGAAGGATGTTGATTGGGTGAATGCTATGCATGAAGAATTGAATAACTTCACAAGAAATCAAGTATGTGAATTGATAGAAAGACCAAAGGGACACAGTGTGATTGGAACCAAATGAGTCTTTAGAAACAAGCAAGATCAAGATGGGATAGTAGTAAGGAACAAAGCAAGATTGGTAGCACAAGACTATACACAAGTTAAAGGTCTTGACTTTAGAGAAACATATGCCCCAGTTGCTAGATTAGAAGCAATTAGAATCTTGCTAGCCTATGCTTGTGTCCACAACATCAAGCTCTATCAAATAGATGTTAAGAGTGCATTTCTTAATGGTTATATCAATGAAGAAGTATATGTTGAGCAACCTTTCGGTTTTGAAGATGACAAGAAGCCCGACCATGTATATAAGTTGAAGAAGGTATTATATGGCTTGAAACAAGCTCCTAGAGCATTGTATGAGAGATTGAAGGACTTCCTACTCTCTAAAGGATTCATAATGGACAAGGTTGACACCACTCTTTTCATCAAGAAGATTGAAAAAGATTTATTTGTATTACAAATCTATGTTGATGACATCATATTTGGATCAACCAATCAAGACTTTTGTGATGAGTTTGGAAAGATGATGGCTAATGAGTTTAAGATGTCCATGATTGGAGAGTTAAGTTACTTCCTTGGTCTTCAAATCAAGCAATTGAAGAATGGTACATTTGTGAGTCAAGACAAGTATATCAAGGATATTATCAAGAAGTTTAGCATGAGTGATAGTAAAGCCATTAGCACACCAATGGGAACAAATGGTAACTTGGATAGTGATGCAAGTGGAAATATGGTGGATCAAAAATTGTATCGGTCTATGATTAGAAGTCTACTCTATGTGACCGCGTCAAGGCCGGATGTCATGTTTAGTGTATGCATGTGTGCAAGATTTCAAGCCTCACCAAGATAAAGTCATTTGAAGGCTACAAAGAGAATATTGAGGTACTTGATGTTGGTTTGTGGTATCCCAAAAGAGCAAAGTTTGAGCTAGTTGGTTACTCCGACTCGGATTATGCGAGATGCAAAGTTGAAAGGAAGAGCACCTCGGGCACATGTCAATTGTTGGGAAGATCACTTGTTTTGTGGTCATCAAAGAAGCAAAATAGTATTGCATTATCAACCGCCGAAGCCGAATACATATCCGCCGGTAGTTATTGTGCACAAGTACTTTGGATGAATGCCACTTTGAGTGATTTTAGAATCAAGTTCAAGAAAGTACCATTGCTATGTGACAATGAGAGTGCAATCAAGATGACCAACAATCTGGTTCAACATGCAAGAACAAAGCACATTGATGTGCGCCACCATTTCATAAGAGATCACCAACAAAAAGGGGATATTTGTATTGAGAGTGTAGGCACCGAAGATCAACTTGCCGATATATTCACCAAGCCATTGGATAAAAAAAGGTTTTGCAAGCTAAGGAATGAGTTGAACATATTGGATTTCTCAAATATGTGTTGATGCACCCCCACCTATATGACATGCCTCTTCTTTGAGCAATCCAAGGTAAAAGTTGATTGGCATGGCATATATCCTTGCTAAGGACATGTTTAGTGTATCTAGTCATCTCTCACATCTAATAGGCTCATTCATGAAAATCAAATGAATTTGATAATTGTATGGTACCACTATTGCTTCTGTGCTTGTTGTGGTCTAGTGGTAGCATATGACATGTTTGTGGGCTTGTAAACCTAGTGTTTGATCTAGAAAACGGACTCTAAGTGTTTAACTCAATATGGTACAAGATAACCCTTATTTGGAGGTGTCAAGAAGCTTGTCCTTGGATCAAACCGAGTTAAATATCTTTGGTAAATGATCTAGATTGGACCAAATTTGAGAAAATGATCCTCACCTCATTGATTGACATTGATAATCTCAACCTATCTACATTTTGAACCTTTGTGGTCGTTGATGACAAAGGGGGGGAAAAACAAAGATATTAGTGATATTAGTACATGAGGAGAAAAACAAAGATATTAGTGTACTAAGATAATGAAAAGACAACAAAGGGGGAGAACTTGACATAGGAGGGGGAGATATGACAAAGGAAAGGGACCAATTAAAATTTTGAGCACACAAGTAGGGGGAGCAAGCTCATGAACTTGTATGGTGCATTTCATATGTTTGCTTGCATGGCACAAGTTTTATATTTCAATATTCATGCTTGTGTGGTGTATGCTAGTTGTAGGTTTGAATGATGAAATAAAAATCTAGCATGCATGGGTTATCTAGTGATTTCATTTCCAAGTGTTTTCAAGTGGTATCGAGCTAACCGTGGTGCTAAAGATGGTATAATGGTGCACTCCGATTGATATCACGCTTCAAAGGTCTATCTTTTATACCTTAGCATCATTGGATAGACATTGTCTCCTATATTTCCTATCTAACCATATGTGCAAGCTACAATCCAAACTCTTAGCACATATGTAGGGGGAGCAATTGCTACCATTTGAGGTTCATAAAACTTGTCCATATCTTTTTACACATGGTAAATATGCTTGGGCAAGCAACATGGATTCAATCGAATTTTAATTCATATCTTTGTGAAAGGGTTGTCATCAATTACCAAAAAGGGAGAGATTGAAAGCTCTAGTTTGGTTTTGGTGAATTGATGAAACCCTAAGTGCTAACCTAATTTATCAAGTGATCATGAGATATGTAGCACATTCCAAATGGTGAAGCAAATGAAGATCATGACATGATGATGGTGATGACATGGTGATGATCAAGTGCTTGGACTTGAAAAGAAGAAAGAGAAAAACAAAAGGCTCAAGGCAAAGGTATAAATGGTAGGAGCCATTTTGTTTCGGTGATCGAGACACTTAGTGAGTGTGATCACATTTATGATCGATAGTCGTACTATTAAGAGGGGTGAAACTCGTATCGAAATGCGGTTATCAAAGTGCTACTAGATGCTCTAACTCGTTGTATATGCATTTAGGATCTAGTGGAGTGCTAACACCCTTAAAAATATTTATGAAAATATGCTAACACATGTGCACAAGGTGATACACTTGGTGGTTGGCACATTTGAGCAAGGGTGAGGAACCTCACCAGCGGAGTGTCTGCCCGTAGAGTGTGGATAGTCCGACGGTGCCACCGGTGCCCTAGACAGAAAAGACGGAGGTCACTGTGAGTGACCGGACGCTGGCCTCGGTTGAACCGGTGCGTTCGGTCAGTAGAAGCAGCGAAGATGCTGGCGTCGGTCTCTGACCGAACACTGGGTCACTTAGTGATCGGACGCTGGAGGGGTGTGTCCGGTCCTACTAACGTGGCAGCGCACAGGGGAGTCGCCGTGTGACCGGACGCTGGGTGTGTCCGGTCGAGCATGACCGGACGCGTCCGGTCGTGAAAAGTCATCTCTAGATGCTTACTGGAAACGACCAGACGCTGGGGCTCAGCATCCGGTCACTTTGAGCTGCTGCGTTCGATCATCACTTGACCGTTGAGATCGGGCGATCAACATTTGAAGAGAGAGGACACGTGGCACGCATCGCGTGACCGGATATTGAGGTCCAGTGTCCGATCAATATGACCGGAGCATCCGGTCACCCCGCGTTGTGCCCAGTGAAGGGGTACAACGGCTCTATTTCATGGGGGCTTCGATTTAAGCCCCATGGCCGGCTCAAGCTCACTCTCTTGGCCATTTGCATTGATATAGCAACCTTGTGAGCTTAGTCAAAGCCCTCCCACTCATCTCCATCATTGATTCAATATCTTTGTGAGATTGGGAGAGAATCCAAGTGCATTGCTTGAGTGTTTGCATCTAGAGGCACTTGGTGTTCGTGTTTCGCTGCGGGATTCGCTTGTTACTCTTGGTGGTTGCCGCCACCTAGATGGCTTGGAGCAGCGAGGATCGTCGAGCAGAGGTTGGTGATTGTCTCCGGCTCCGATCGTGGTGATTGTGAGGGGTTCTTGACCTTTCTTTGGCGGAGAGCCAAAAGGTACTCTAGTGGATTGCTCGTGGCTTGTGTGATCCTCATCTTGTGTTGGTTGTGCGGCACCCTATTGAGGGTTTGGCGTGTGATGCCAATTAGCGCGTGAACCTCCAAGCGAGTGAATCGCCACAACGAGGAGTAGCTTGCCGGCAAGCAAGTAAACCTCGGTAAAAAATCATTGTGTTCATCATTTGATTCTGAGGTGATTGGTCTTCATTGATATTGATTCTTGTGATTGATTGGTTCAGTCCTCGACACGGCGGTATAACTATCTTGCTCACTCTTTTTACATTACCGTAAACTAGTTGTCAAGCTCTTTAGTGTAGCTAGTTGTGAGAGCTTGTTAGTTTGATTAGTGTGGCTCTTTAGTTAGCCTTTGAGAGCACACTAACTTAGTATAGTGATATAGCTATTGTGTGGATAGAAACTATATCAACTAGAATCGTGGTAGGTAGCTTGCATTTTTGGTAGGCTAGCGCAACACTTACTTCGCCTCATAATTGTCTAACCAGTTTACTAAGTGTTGTTGTAGAAATTTTTATTAGGCTATTCACCCCCCTCTAGGCATTAGGACCTTTCAACGTGGACCAACAATCAAGACCAGCCTATTATGGCTGCTATAGATAAATTGATTTGTAATACACATTTTGAATAAAAGTTCCCTCTAGCGTATGTCACTGCTAAGGCAAGAGCTGGAAGTGACCACGTCCCTCTTATCATGAATTTTGGAATCCAGGAGGCTAGGAAGCCTAGTTTGTTTAGGTTTGAAAAATGGTGGCTTGAGCAACTAGATTTCAAACAGTTAGTGACTAATGTCTGGAACACTAGCTGTGCTTCGAAAAGTGCCATAGATGTTTGGCAGTTTAAAATCAGGCTTCTGAGAAAGAAGGTAAAGGGTTGAGCTATAAATATTAATGTAGACATTAAAAGACAGAAAGTAGAACTTCTTAAGGAATTCGACATTCTTGATAGGAAATACGAAACTGGCCTCCTGTTACCAGGAGGAAAGCAGAGGATGGATGATATTGTTAGGGATCTGGAAAAGATCTGGAACCTAGAGGAGATCAAAGCAAGACAAAGATCTAGGGATAGAAATATTAGGGAAGGTGATAGGAATACTGCCTATTTTCAGGCCATTTCTAACCAAAGAGCTAGGAAGAAGAGAATACCTGCGTTAGAAACCCCTGATGGGTTGTTAGAAGATACCAAAGACATGCTTAATCATACAGTGGATTTTTACAAACATTTATTTGGAGCTGAGGAAAATCTAGGAGTTCATTTGGGAGGAAGGGGATAAAGTTACTGATTCTGAAAATGAGCTGTTAGAAGCTCCATTCACTGAAGAGGAAATAAAAAATACGGTGTTTGACTCTTATGCTGAGGGGGGCCTGGCCCTGATGGCTTTTCTTTTCTTTTCTATCAATCTTTCTGGGATGTTATAAAGTCAGACTTCATAAATTTAGTCGAAGATTTCGAAGTTGATCAGCTAAATCTAGATAGGCTTAATTACGCGATCATTACATTAATACCTAAAGAAGCTGAGGCTAAACATCTTAAGAAGTTTAGACCTATCAGCCTTATCAACTGCAGTTTTAAGGTGTTTGCAAAAGCCTTGAACAAAAGATTGATTAAGTTAGCTGACATACTTATCTGTCCTAATCAAACAACATTCATCAAGGGGAGGTTTATTCTCGAAAGTGTGGTAGCTGCCCATGAAATCATTCATGATATACACCGAAATAAGGAGAGCGGTATAATTCTAAAATTAGACTACGAAAAGGCATATGATAGGGTAAGTTGGGACTTTATTGAAGAAATGCTAATCTCTAGAGGCTTTGGAGCTAAATGGAGGATGTGTTAGAATTAATAATGAGAATAGTGTCTATTTAGTTTCAGATATTTTCACAATCAGTGCTAAGATTACGCCAGAAAGAGCTCAGACAAGAAGACCCCTTATCGCCTATTATGTTCAATTTAGTTGCAGATATTTTCACACGAATGCTTATGAAAGCTGCTAAGATTAATTTGGTTTCTGGCTTTTACCTAGAGTTGCAGAGGGGGGTATTATCAGTCTGCAGTATGCAGATGACACCCTTCTCTTTCTGGAGAATGATTTAGATAAAGCTAACAATCTCAAATGGTTGTTGATTTGCTATGAAAAATGACTGGCATGAAAATCAACTATGATAAAAGTGATCTCTTGACAATTGGTATTGAAGAAGGAAGGGTTAATGATTTGGCTAAAATCTTTTGCTGCAAAAAGGGAGACTTTCCTCTCAGATACTTGGGTGTGCTTTTGCACTACTCGAAGCTAAGAAGGGAAGATCTCCGACCAGTGATTGACAAGATAATAAAAAGGATTGTTGGCTGGAAGGGTAGGCTCCTGTCCTATGCAGGACGTTTAACTTTGCTGAAGGCATGTTTGGCCAGCATTCCGATCTATCTTCTATCCATTGTTAAGTTCCCAAGGTGGGCCATAGATATGATTAATTCTCATATGGGTCGGTTCCTATGGAATAATAATGAAGACCATCATAGATATCATCTTGCGCATTGGCAATTAGTTGCACGACAGAAGAAGTTAGGGGGGCTTGGTATCCTAGATTTGAGGAACCTAAACCTTTCTCTGTTAAGCTCGTGGATATTTAGATATGGCCTTAATAGGGATGCTATCTAGACTAAGATCACAGATTACAAATACAAAACTGATAAACCTAATATATGCTGTTCTCTAGGCAGCCAGGTTTCTCCTTAACATAGTATATCTATATAGACTCATAAATGCTAAAAATATCTTCTATAAACTTCATTTTATCAAACTTAACAAAGTTAGACCCAATCTAAACCCATAGTTGCTTCATCCTTTTTCGGACACAGGCCATACATGGACTACAATGACCCATCCATCCGCCTCCAAGAATTCCATTACCAACTCAATCAGTAAGTGCCCATTCAACTAGCCTCTCTTCTTCCAACAGTAGCATATACCACATATATTTAACATTACACCATCGTTAGGTGGCAAAGCATCTCCCTTATCTCATACAACAACATCCCAAGTACAATATCACATCACAAAAATACCATATACGATATACTCGGAGCTCTGAGTTTCCTAAACCACAGCAAAGCCTACAACAATGTTGTTAGTACAAGCATGCTGTGTGTCCGAGGAGGAGGATTCCGTTTGTTCCATGCCAGGGAGCCTTATCCACCAACCCAACCAACCAGAGCCAACAACCGCTACCCTACTACTCGCGGATCGAGTTGATATCGATGTTGGGAGTTCTCGAGTCCATCTGCCGCATCATGCCCGATGCCCACCCGCTGCTCATCGCAGGAGGGGCCATGCTGCTGTGCTCTGCAAGTGCCATCGCAGGGGCCACCTCTTCGTTGCCGGCATTCGCCTCCTCGGGCTCCATGTCCGCCTCGGCTTTCGCCTTGTTCTTCTTTGAACCTCCGTACATGAAGCTCCCCACTATCACCTGCAACAATGCAAAACCAGTGCGTAAGAAACAACCCAACCACCACAACGGTCCATGAACGGTGGTCATGGTCCCTTTTCTTTATGCAGATGACACAGCAAACGAACCATATGACAGCAAAATTATAATACTGACAGTATATTCATATACTACTTCACAAAAGGTCAGATGATCTATCTTCTATCACACTCACCTGAACTGTTCCAGCTGCTGTCAGGACTCCACCTACACTCCCACCAATAACTCTGTGGTCAGGACCACACAAAGCTATGCAAAGCCCTCCGCTCCGGGTCCGTGTGCCACCATCATCTAGCACCAAGTACGACCCAGAAAGGCACAAGATCTCAAATCGACCCTGCCAAATCAACAATAAAGCATAAGGGTACAAAACTAAATGAGAACAATATAATCAAAGTATACATGAACAGTTCCATGGGAAACAAGGTATCAAGTATGGCCTATACTGCAACCTAAAATAAGGATAACACCAACCTTGGACTGAAAGCAGACGTTCTCAGCATACTTAACTAATTAAGAGAATGTATGCAAACAAATGCCTCCTTTTATGATTTATTTTCCCCCTTTGATAACTATCCAGGGAAATCCTAGCAGGAAACCTTTTGTTTAATTTGCACCGTGGCCAAACATTTATATTCAAATATGCAACAAGAGTCTCGCTAAAAAAATGCAACAAGTGAAGAACAGAACACATGCATGCAGTAATTTTTACGCAAATGATAACCAGCCGCGACATACCTCGTATGTAACCACTCCCCCAGAGTCTGAATCCTGATGAAGGGTTGCTGTAGAAACAGCTCCAGTTGCTGAGATGATGCACACTGCCCTTGGGCCTTGTTGTGAGAAGGCCATTATTCTGGCAGCAACGTCCTGCACAGACAGGAAAGCTATAATCAGGCTACAATCGGCACCCCCATGGTTGGTATTTACCAGAGATAACAATTGCCACAATAGCAATTAGCAACCGCCAACCAGATAGCAACATAAATACAACAAGAACAAAGCATTTTAGTAATTTAGTCCCAAGGTAATTCTCTAGTAGATAGAAACATAGATCAATAAGAAAAAGATTATTCTCAAGTAGATAACCCACAAAGTTCAACTGCGCTTTAACCAAGGTTCAATGAACGAGCCTGGACCAGGACCTTGTAGGCACAAAAGTTTTCACTTTTAAAAGAAAACCATAGGTGCATCGAATTTCAAGGATAAGAGGATTTCATTGGATATATATGAAATTAGGTGTATGATTGCCACGATAATACAGCCTAAGGCATGAAGTGTCATTGTAAGTGTCACATCAAGCAGCTTCAGAGGGCAGAATACTAATGATGCATCATAAGCAGGTCCAATTATCAAGAGAAATTAGTTTGCATGATGTAACAATGACGATAAATCAGCTGCAACCATCCCATGCTACAACCTCCTTCAATATAAAAAAAGGGCAGACCCAGTGCCGGAGGCTCCCACATGAGTGGGGTCTGGGAAAGGGAAAAAACGAGGCAAGCCTTTCCCCCACAAAATCTGCGGAGAGGTTGCTTCGAACCCACGACCTGGTGACTCAGTGAGACAGCTCTCACCACTGCACCAGGCCTGCCTTTCTATATCAATGATAAATTCCTCATTTGATAGCTAACAAAATGGCTGTAACCTAACGTGTGACGGTAATATAGAAGCCACTAAATGCCACCCGTGAGTTGAAAACAACAAATACAATTGACCACCAAAGAAGAGTTTGCTACACTACCTCCAGATTCATCTGGCATTGTCTATTCAGATACCGCATCTAACAGATTCTCTATATTACAGAAGAAAATTAATTGGATATGCACACTAAACCAGATACAATTTGAAGGTAATTGGCAGCATCAGATACAAACCATCACCACCCATCACTTATGCCACTACGCAAACAAGTCCCACTCCCACATAGCAATCATGCATAAATCAACAATGGGTGCAAGCGACCCTTTTGGAAATTAATCATCAGCTAGTGTTCATTGAAACTTACCTCTCCTGGTTGAATAATAATCACATGAGGAGTAAAACCTGTTCCAACAGAGCCAAGAAACCACTTTCCTAAACAAGACAATAGAATTTCATCAGACGACAAAGAAACAAAATCAGCAGTTCATGCATACCAAAAAAAAAAAGGAACGCAAAAAAACAAAAAAGCTAGTTAGGAAAAGGGTCCACTTTTTTCCTTTTCTTTTGGGAAGAGACAAGGTAGTAAAAGAGGTCAACTGCTTGCTTAACATAACAGAGCCAGCAGACAATATAAAATATGTTGTCAATTCAAGATCATTGAATTCATGATCTCAATTTAGAAAGAAAAAAAGGTGCTTAAACGACATGTCAGGACCTACTCAAATTCAGAGTAAAATCCCGAATAGGTCGTGCAACAGATACGTAAACACAACAGAACACAAGGGGATTGTATTTGGCTATTTGCCATGATGACAGTTATATATTCCAAAGGGCAATAGGTGGATAAAGCCCTAGCAATCATGGGGAAGACAGGCAGTGGATGTAACGTAAGAAACAAACCAAAAGCACAGGTGCGACAGAACACATTAATCAGAGTTGATCCAGTTGATAGATAGAACATATAAGCTAAGTCCAGTTTTCATCTTAACAGAACAATATGCAATGTGTCTGGATTCATCATTCAAGGAAGGTCCAACATAACACAATAGGCGGACACAGTCAGAGCATATACATACCCAAGAAGCAATGCGATCATGCGAAAAGTTATCCGTTACAGAGATTGAAACGTACCATTAATTGCCTACCACATTCCACTCAGTTTCACAAATAAAGTACATATAAGCCATATGAATTGATTAATATAATGCATAGGGTATGTAAGTGAAATTACAAGGCCATGGAAGCTCACCAAGCGAAGCCAACTGTTGCATCTTTCCAGAGCCAGGTGGCCGCCCCCTGCCACGTTTCTCTGATGGCGCACCCGAACCTGAACCCCCTGATCCCACCGACCCAAATCCAGAACCTGGAGTGGTGCAAACCATGGTTCCCATCCCCGGGCTGGACGAGTGAGGCGTCGATGACGAAGAGGGTGATAACCCGAGAGTCACCGCCCCATCAGGCTTATACTTCCTTGGCCTACCCCGCTTCTTCTTCACCTGCTCATCCTGGCCAGGCCCACTCCCCTGATCCCCCTTAACATCGGCGCTCACGGCCGCACCCATGCCAATGTCCATACCACCGCCACCGACGCTGTGCTGCGCCACATGATGTGAGGCCTCGACATGGTGGTACCCCTGCCCAATGTGGGGACCCCCAACATGCGGGGTCTGGAATGCGTAGCCCGCAGAGACAGCATCAAGATGCTGCCTGTACCCGCCGGGAGGCGGGCCGTGGAGCCCCGCCGAGTGGCCGGGGACACCAGGCGCCCCGATGCCCCGGTGCTGCGCGTAGAACGACGAGAAGTTGGGCCCCGACGCCACCGTGGACTCCCTCCCGTCCATTCATAGGAATGGGCAGCGCCGCCACCCACCGATACGCAGGCGGGGGGCAAGCCTAGTTGCAAGGAACGGCACAAAGGTGGCTACTTTGTCTCACTGTTCGAGATCAGATGCTCCCGAAAGGTATTGGAGCGAGCAAATGGACGCGAGAATCTCAACTCTGAGGATCTTGCCCTCCCCCCAGGAACTCTCGCGCAAAACCGCAGTTGCTTGTGGTGGCGGGACGAGGCGAGATCAGATCGAGGAACGAGAGATCTCAAGAAAGCGGTGGGATTTCCGGAGACGGAAGGAATGGAACGCGAGACATGGATGAGGGGAAAAAACACAATCTTTGCAGCAAATGGCCGGAGCGAGAAACGGAGGGGATTTGTGGCGAGGCTTTCGGTGGAGACCGACCCTCTGAGACGAAGGGTGGCGGCGCCGGAAGGTTGGGTGGCTCGCGCCGGGATCTGGTCGGCGGCGGGTGGGAAGGGGGCGATCCGATCGGGAATGGCGATGCGGAAATGGGGCGCTAAAACCCTAGAGATGGGGGCTGACGGAAGGAGCGAGGGATCAGACTCAGAGGAGGGGGACGGACCCAAGAGGAGGAAGAGCGAGCATGTATGCTGTATGTGTGCGAGGAGAGAGAGAGAGTCGGGAGGAGGGAGAAGGATTTTCTGAGAGGCACAAAGAATGGCACATTCCTGCTCACTGTGACTCTGAGCATGTGTGTAAGTTGAGTGTGGTGGTGAATCACACCAATCGTGGAAGTGTTGAGTTATGGTTCAAATAACATGTCATGATCAGTATAAGGTGATTTTATCACTCTAACAGTTAGTTTGGAAAACTTAAATTCCCTTAGAATTCTTGACTTTTTCTAGGATGAGCAAACCATGGGATGTCATTTGAATAAGACTTTTAGTTATCTATGGAAGGTTTTCCCTCCCTGGGTTTGGCTCCCCTTACTTCCAAATTAAGTCTAAGGTTGTAATCGAGATTGTAAGGTAATCTTAGATTTTCACTCTACCTCTACCGGACATTTAAGGCTATTTTCACCTATCACAATATTTTCAAACTTTTTTTTTACTTTGACTAGCAATGTCTATACAAGCATAAGGATATTATGGCCTTGTTTAGATTGCCTCAAAATTCCAAGTTTTTTTACTCTCTCTCCATCACATCAATTTTTGGACGCATGTATGGGGCATTAAATGTAGGTAAAAAAATAACTAATTACACAGTTTGGTTGTAAATCACGAGACAAATCTTTTAAGCCTAGTTAGTCCATTATCAGACAAAGTTTGTCAAATACAAACGAAACGTGCTACAGTGTCCAGATTGCAAAAATTTGCAATCTAAACAAGGCCTATATTAAAAAAGACAATATGTTTTAAGAATACTTCACACCTTCATATAAGATTCTACGTCGTATAAGCCTGCGGCACCGTGATCGAGAAAGGCTAAGGATCGCCAATTTTTATTTAATCGCCTCCTCCTCCTTAATATGTAGGTGTTTGTTCGGCTTCTTGAGTAACCGGTTGCTAATCCCATACTAACACCGCGCAAAAGGTTGTTATCATGTATGGCAGCGCACGCTCAAACTTCCTCTTCCCCGCCTCTAGCCCTCTACATCTAAATTCACAATGCCCGCAACTTCTTGTTTGATCTGCTATGAGTCTAAAAATAGACTAAAAATTGGATGCGCTGGGATAGAAATTTTGCCACGATATCCTCTAACTGCCACTTCTCAAATCGCAAGCGTCTTGGGAACGAATTTTTCACAATGCCATGGCCTATATAACTCTCCATGGAGGAAGACTATGGCTATGAAATTCCATTGAACTCACCCTCCTTCTCTAATTCAAGGTTCTCATTTACTCATTTTTCTGTTCCGCCATATCTTCCTTCTTATGATTTTATTCTTCTGTTATCTTTGTCATGTCGACTGACGTAGGTGATGGTGATCTAAGAGCAGGCAAAGCGCAATGTGATGTTGTTGCAGATGGCATTCATGTTTCTTGTGATGCACTAGCATATGTCATCTTAGGTGGAGATCCTGGTGCTAGACTCGAACTTGTTAATCTCGATTGAAGCCAATTGCACTAACCATCCATGACGTCAAGTTCTTCCTCTTTGGCCATTCTGGACACCTTATCCCACCACAGTCTTGCCAGCAATGGACATGCCCGTTGATTCTCCTTTCCTCTTGTGTTGCCCTTGTGCTAGTCATCTTCATTGCAAGAGTTTGACGCCCAATTCACCCCTAGCACAAATTCGTCCTTAACAGCGGCACTCTAGATATCCATGGCGTTGCAACACAACAAGGCAGCAGCGTTGTGACTCGATGAAAGGCGGCAGCGGCGTGGCACAATGATGTTACAACTTTGCAGCGTGATGGCGCTGCGGAGAGTTGACGTTGAGGTTCTCGTTAGATGGAAAAAGGGAGAATTAGAGTATGTAATGGGGAACAACCATGCATTCAATACGCATGTCATACAAGGAGCCACACTAGGAGAAAATCTAGAAAAAAATGAGAGAAAAGATTAGGTGATGTGGACTACTGGAAAATGAGATTTTGCTCATACGACTTAGACTGGAAGGAGTAAATGTACAATGCAGTTATATGTTGTTAGTCTAAATAACATTTTTAAATTTTGATGGTCAAGTTTAAACTTTGTCTTAGGAGAATAAACTTTGGCTTATGAGATTAAAGCATGACTCGTGGTAACACTTTACATGAGCCCATGGATATATATTAGCAACTAAAAAATACCTTTAATGTTAAGTGTTTGGTTGGGATTTTCTATCTAAACCCACAATTCCAGAACAAACAAAATATTTTAAACTTCTCTCTCTAAAGTCTCATTTTATCCTTCCGATTACCTCTAACCAAACGCGTCGTAGATTAGGTTATTAGGCAATGGGTTCCAGCTGCACAACCATCCAACCAATTGTTGCGACCTCAACAATGGCACGTGCAGCAGCAACAAGAAGCAAACACTCCCAAGGATTTCACGGAGATGGAGCGGACATTTAAGATTATTTTACCCTAAAATGATATTGATAATCAATTGTTTATTCAAATAACTTCACATGACTTTACTGATTAAATATACAGGTTCATGAAAAAGTTTTTTATGTTCCAAATGCACACACTGATGAGATTCTTTATTCGTGCAAAAGATGTGTAAAAAGACATAATCTACCTAGTGTGCTCTGTCATCTCAAACAATAAAAAAATGCAGTCCCTATACCTTTCTTTCCTCATCTATGTTTGAATGACTGAATTACCCAACGATGTCTTGGGATTTTTTTCCGTCCATTTTCGTCCCTAATCGGATTAACCAAATGTTTTTTTGGTAACACCAGTGCAAACAGAGTGGCACGGGATGGCCGTGACAAAGGATCCTAGCCTTGACCGGGTACGGGGACAAAGACACATCGCTTGTTGAACGCGTAGGATAGGCCGATAGGATGGCAGTAATAACTGCGCTGTGAAGCCACCCCACATATAGCTGAGCAAGCTATTGCCATCAGAAAGAGATATTTGTTATCACTTGTTCAAGAGGATTATTAGTACAAGAAGATATTTATTTGTCCAAAAGAACGCATTTCAACGGGGAGAGAGAGAGAGCTGTTGATATGCATGGAACACAAAAATTCAGCAAGATCAAAGGTAGCCCGTACCCCCAACTGTGTGTGTTTCTTCAGAAACGGTTTCTCTGAAATGACAAGCCGACTGAAATGATATCCCCCTACTACTTGTTTCGATTTAGACCTTGTTGGAACATGATTTTTTTTATTACCGTGTTGGTTCTGTAAAATTGAACCGATTGTTTAAAAAAATTATATTAAAACAGATGTTTATTTCACTCTGTTTGCTTAAGCTTATTCAGACAGAAATGCTATACAACACACATGTATTTTAATAAAAAAAATACATGGATTTTTTTATCTCTTCCTCTCTCTCTCTCTTTCTCACCGTCAAGCACAGGGCCCGACCAGGCATCCGACCTCGCCATGTGCTACGCCGACTCCGACGCGGAGCGCTGCCTGAACTGCCTCGCGACCGTGACCCCCATCCACGAGGACTTAGGGGCCTGTTTAGTTTAAAAAAATTTACGTAGTAGTCATCACATCGAATCTTGCGGCATATGTATGGAGTACTAAATGTAGATGAAAAAAAACTAATTACACGGTTGGGTGAGAAATCGCGAGACGAAACTTTCGAACCTAATTAGTCTATAATTAAACACTAATTGTCAAATACAAACGAAAATGCTACACTAACCAAAACCAAAAAATTTTTGGATCTAAACACGCCCTAGATTCCTTCGTGCTATCACAGCCGGAACCTGCCGCTCAGCGAGTGCACCAGCTGCCTCCTCGAACACCTCGCCGTCATGTACGGGGACGTGAGCGTCACCAACAGCACGGAGGCAGCGGCGCCCGCGCTCGCGCTGGCCATGGCAGTGGCGGTGGCGGCGGCGCCCGCGCCCACGCCCGCGCCAGTCATGGTAGTGGCGGCGACGGCGACGGAGGATCTATGATTTGTCCTTCCATAGAAAAAAAATTATGATCTGTGATACGTGGAGGCCGTAGGTAGAAGAAGGGTGGAAGCTGTTGAATCTTAATCATATGGTGCAAAAAAAAAATTCATGTGTTGAAACTGCATAAAACACATAGTTGTGTAGTAGACAAACTCTATTCAGAACTACTTTTCAGTCATGAAACAGTATTTTTCTCTCACAATATTTCAGCATAAACATCGCCGTAAACCAAATTTCAGCATCAACAAACAGTGTTTTCAGGGTCTGAGAAGAACGAGTCCAAAGGCAGGCAACAAAGTGGTGACATGAGCATCACGTACTGGCGTTGTTTGTACTCGCTCGCATCCGTAGGTTCCAATGCAGCACAGCCTGAAGCTGACCATGTGCCAGGCCGCTTTCGACACCTCGTCGCTACTTCCGAGGAGATTAAACAACTGCTTTATTTTGTTACAAGGGGATTAACCAACTACTACTATACCAGCAAAAGGACAAAATGCAGGCACACCAAAATAGCAGCATAAGTATGCATATCACAAAATAGGCTTTTTTCATATGGTTGTTATAAGTAACCTATTGTTCGCAATACAAATGTACAAGAGAAAAAAAAATATAAAAGTGACTATAGTGATTTAGAAGACTCGATTTAAAAATAGCCAGGATTTCTAATATAAAATTATATTCTAGTTTTTTAGAAGTCAATACATTAAAAATGTTTGGAGAAAGGGAACAAATATGGTCTCTACCCTTTTTTAACAACTTGAAAAACTTATTGATTTATCAATTATTTCTTTTTTTAACACCAAAGGCTAAGGAGGTCCTAAGATCCTCTTGAACCGACAGGACTGGAGCAAGCACCGGCTTTTGAAGTTCATGACCCACATCTCCCAGCTGGCTATCAGAGTTGCTTCCGTAGAGAAGGGCAAGTTATACCGCGACCTAGCTTCGGCTAATCTTGGGAGGAGGGTTAGATGTTCTTCCCACTGAATACCAATCCTTTGCCTGGACTTTGCAAAGGGACAGGTGAAGAAAAGATGATCTATGGCCTTTTTAGTTCATCATCCTTAAAGTTTAGTCTCTATCACACCGGATGTTTGACATATGAATGGAGTATTAAATATAAACTAAAAAATAATTAATTGCATAGGTTGTGACTACTCTGCGAGATGAATTTTTAAGCCTAATTAGTTCATGATTTGACAATGTGATGCTACAGTAAACATGTGCTAATGACGGGTTAATTAGGCTTAATAAATTTATCTCGCGGATTACTGAGGACTTGTATAATTTGTTTTATTATTACTATCCGAACACTTCCATGTGACATCTTTAAACTTTAGCCCCTGAATTTAAACACCATTTATGTCTTCTTCTATCTGATCTTGGCACATAACACAAAATACCGTACCTTTTGTTGGTTCAAATTTCTACGTCTGAGCATCGTTTTGGCAGGGGATTTTTACCAATTGTTTCTTGTTAGAAACTACTAAAGATGCTTTTTATTTAGCCAAACTTAAGAGCATCGACTCCTCAAAAGGCCTATAAAAAGCAAGAATGACAATCTTTTAGAAACCGAGGGAATAGTGATTAAGAAGTTTGTAATCTGAAAACGTTCAGGAAAACTGGTGGCAAAAAGGGCAGGCATCACTCGTCAACACCGAGTCGGCACACGCAAGAAAAGAATGGAATGATTTCAGTAGACCCACACGACACAACACTGTAGACTGCCACATGTAAATGCTGCTGCATCCCAAGCAAAAGAGCATAAAGATCACAAATCTGAATCAATACCATTAATATTCTGTTGCCAGACACATTTATATAACTCTACTACTACACGCGAGTACATAAAGGCAAAAGGGTTAACAAGCTGCAGCTGCGCCCGATGGGAGTTGCATAAGTTTACACGGTTCCCATCTGGTCCCATCAAAAGCTATTCATGTGGGCATAGAACTTGCCATTTCGTTCAGATTTCCAACATTGGCTCGACACTTAAGCTGATGATGTTTATGCTCTGCAGTCATTTGTCGACCTCCATGGCTTGAGCGGCTTTGGCTTTTGCTAAGGCTGAAAGTTTCGTCTTCACCTTTTTCTTCCCAACCTTAAACTGACAACCCTTACGTTTCTTTTCACCGCCATCTATCTGAACAATTTGAGAAAAAAGAACGACATTAAGACAAATGTGGCATGTAGTTAGGCTGTTAAAATCTTAGTGTTAGTGCAGCATCATGGTCAAACATGTAGTGAAATCTGATGAACTGATGAAGGGAACAAAATTTAAGCTACCATATTTGTTTATAGCTAGCAATGCATAAATGAAGAATAATTTGCAAATCGCAAATCTTAAATATTTTTTTATTGTAGACTGTCACAGAATAAAGGGGATTATAAATGTTTCTCTGGAGCCATAGTTAGGTACTCCAGATCTTAATACAAGCAAAAGTACATAACCAAACAACAACAGCGAAATTCAATGGGCCAGAGGAGGAAAAAAACCGTTGTATAAGATATAAAAAGCCACCACCGTATAAACTAGAGTAACACGAAAATATCAGGGCCAAGCACCGAATGCTACCAAAGGATTACGGTTCCGGTTTTGGAGGACAGCAGATTAGCACTGTTTTCCCGGAGTCACAAAATTATCATGAGAAGCACATCAGACAGCATGTGCAGCACAAAGAATCATTTAGCTGCCACAAAGAACTTAGCAACAAGTCAACAAGTACATAATGTTAGATGGATCTCCAATCCCAAACTGGGCCCAACGGCCCAGTTGAGCCTTTGATCCGCACCCTGATCGGGGGCGCCCAGCCCACTATGGCTGGAGGGCCCCTGTCACACTGCGCAATAAATAGAGGTGGGAGCAGGCGGCTCAAGTCACGAGGTTCGCCTGAGCCGAGCTCCCCACCGAAACATAAACCCTAATCCGATCTAGAGGGGCGCAGCCAGTGACGGGAAGCCACCAGCCGCGCCGCCCCGCTCCAACGACGTCGACGGCTTCATCGATCTCTTCCCCGAACGTCGCTGCCCGTGCGCAGACTTCACCCACGAACGAGATGGCCGACGCCTCTGAATCGACTCCCTCTGCGGTGTCAGGTTTGACACGTCCATCTTCTACCCCTCCATTTTTTTCTCTTGTTCTACCTACTGTTACTGCACTAGTAGATGTTCTAGGGTTCATGATTTTATTCAACAGCAAGTAGACATGCTAGTTCTATGCCTATAGATCCTGTTCAAGTTCTAACACATAAAATTACTCAAAAAAAAAAAAAGTTCTAACACATAAAATGGCTGATAGGAAAAACTTCAGAACACAAATGTAGGTAGTCAAACATAATGCTGAATTGTGCAAATGAGAGAACAATTCGATAGAGCTTAAGAGTAAACGACAGTTTTCATACACCTAAAGTGCACTACATTTGTTATTAATAACTGCTAAACTGTTCACAGGAGTAAAACCGGACCCATGAAAATAGTTGAAATGATAAAACAATCAAAGATGGGATATATGTAACTTTGATCACAATCAAAGCAGATGCAAGCGATTCCGTACAGATTCCTAATGACCGGTGAGCAAGGAATTTCATGAAACATAAAGAATACAGATGCAACACGACTCTTACAACTTCCCAGGTAATCAAGAAAATGCCAGGTTGCCTATTCCTTTGGACAAGTTGAGGGACGAACAATGTGCTCACAGTATCATCGTATAAGGACCATGCCTTAGGTTTGACAATGAGAGAAATTATAACTGGTATAATATGGCCAGAAGCCCAGGATCTCGCTACAAAGGAATGGGCACAATAACCATTTTTCACACCTGTAATTTGTTTAGTTTGTTTGGTGAAAAACCAAGCTGGAGCATTGAGAGCAAATGTTGCTGAGTGTGGCCTGTTTGAAGCAAAATCAGGCGCCTAACTAGTCTCTTAGCGAGAGTATTTTTTCATTGTAACTATGTAAAATTAGAGAATCCTTGATACTCTAATACAAATTTCATCAGCTGCAGCTGGTTATTATGATGTTTTTTAACCAAGCTTAGGGCGGCCTTTTCTAAGGCAAATGCTTGGAAATCGAGGTCCAAGCCATTGCACACATAGAGAAGGGCATCCAGCAATGTCAATGAGTAATCCCACTATATTTAATAGTCAGATTAGAGCATCCTCGTGGTTGTGGGCCAATCAACCAATACATCAGAAAAAAGGAAGGAGCGAGAGCACCGGTGTCGGGGTTTTCGAAAAAAAAGAGCACCGGTGTCGGCAGTACCTTCATCTTGGATTTCTTGGCTTGCAGCTTCTTGGCCTGCTTCTCCTTGGCCTCCTTCTCCCCTGCACAGCACCAGTATCGATTCCAAGCACCAAATCAGACCACGAATACTCCCCAAGGCGACGATCGAAATTGGACAATAAAGGGAATGGAGGCAAGAGAAGATCGTATCGTACTCTGGAGGTCGAACTCGTACTGCTTCTTCCTCTTGGCGAGGTTGTTCTTCTTCGACATGTTCCTTCCCTCGCCGTCGCCGCCAACAACACAGCCGACACGGCAGGAGCCAGCAGCCAAGGAAGGAGACGCGAGCAAACCCTAAAAGCCAAGCCAAGCCGAGCCCCCTCCTCCCTTCCTTTGGTAGTCAAAAAGTCAGTGGGCCGTTAAATCTGGGCTAGTGGCGGCGTTGCTTGTCTTCAGGCCCGAGTACTACACACCCGGCACACATGTCCGGATGACGAAGGCCCGGCTACTTGCGAACCCACTCCAAGGCCCATCGTAGTAGCCACGGTGGACAGAGCAGGAAGCTTCGACTCGGACAGGTTGCGAGAAACCGAAACGATACGTGACACGTGTCTCCGGCCGACATCCGCTGGGGCCCACAGGCAGGAGAAAATCGTGCGGACGGGACGGACGCGTGGCGCGTGGCCGGCGCCGACGTGTCAATCATCATTCTTTGATCTCTACCCAAGGATTATTTTATGATATACAATAATAATTAAATTAAGCAACGCAGAGTAATTTATTAGTCACACCTGCCTCGTCTAGTGATTGCCACAGGCCACAGCAGATAAAAAGTATTTCTCTGAGGCTCCAACTTTCCAAAAGATGGTTTTGGTGAGTGTAACGCGTCAGCTCTCCTACTCCTACTAGTACTCAGCACTGAGCTTCTTCAAGCTTCTAAAAGGGCCACGCAGCTTGGCCATCATTTCAACGGCGCTTGGTGTCAGTCTTAGTCTTAGCTCGTGCAAAAAGAAGGGAGATCCGTCCATGGAGTCCAAGGAGGCGATGGTGGTGGCGCCGGCGGCCGGTGCCGGAGAAGCCAAGAGTAAGACTCAGCACTGCCCCCCTTCTGGTCTCTGCTAGCACTGACTTGTTTGCGTAATTGCGTGTCTCGATCTTGGCTTGAATGTCGATCACATGTTCAGGCATCCCCTTTCGATCCAGTCATTCAGACAAGTGGGTAACAACCTGTGGGAAGTCCAAATGCCACTATAGTATGGTAGCAGAATAGCAGTAATCGTCCTCCTTGTAGATTCGTTTGGAAAAACGACTCTTTTAAGACGTGATTAGTACTGTATGTTGCAAATGGAACAGAGGCATGCATCTGCACCAGCTCCCAGCGTGTCAGGCTTAGATATCCCTGTTACCGTAGTTGCTCTAGTTCTACAGATCATTTACCGTATACGTCGTTAAGGCGTTTGGGGGCCAATCTGATAGCAATATACTGTATAGAGTATATCAGTGAGCTGTTGCTTCAGCTCTACGTACAGCTAGGCCGGATGGATTGCTTTGCTTTGCTTGCCACAAGGCACTCTCTGCTAACCGGGCCGTGTCTCCCTGCAGATGGAGATGGTCCTCCAGTGCCAGTCGACAAAGCTGGAGCTGCCCCGGCTGACAGAGGTACTGGAGCTTAGGTATTTGACAAAGTTCGAGTAAAAATGCTCGTGCAAAATGCATTCATCGTCCTTTTTCTAAAAAAAAAAGATGCATTCATTGTACACAACACACGCAGATGCCGTGCTTGCAAAGGTGGAACTGGACAGGAAGCTGTCGATGGTCAAGGCGTGGGAGGAAAGCGAGAAGAGCAAAGCCGAGAACAGGTACGTCAATGCTCAGCTACACTCTGCTGCCGTGCTACAGGAACAACCAGCTGCTAGCCAGATTTACCTTTGTTCTTGCTCGCAATGCAATGCAACGGCGGGGCGCGCAGGGCCCAGAAGAAGATGTCGGCCATCATGTCGTGGGAGAACACGAAGAAGGCGGCCGTGGAAGCAAAGCTGCGAACCAGAGAGGTCTCGCTCAATCTCTCCATCCCATATGCTGCAACTGCTGATGATGACCATGTATCACCTGCTGAGCTGGGTGAGACTGAAACTAGCCGCGGATGCTCACACTGATGACTGCAGGAGAAGCTGGAGAAGAAGAAGGCGGAGTACGCGGAGAAGATGAGGAACCAGGTGGCAGCCATCCACAAGGCGGCGGAAGAGAAGCGCGCGTCGGTGGAGGCGACGCGGCGCGAGGCCATCCTCAAGTACGAGGACATGGCGGCCAAGCACCGGTCCAAAGGGACTACCCCGGCCACCAAATTCCTCGGCTGCTTCTAGTCTAGGTGCTGAAAGCAAAGGCAGGCAGGCACCACGGTCCTCATGCCTCAACTTCTGATAAAGCTTTATTACGGCGTAAGCAGAGCAGAACGCATATGCATCTCATCCTTTGCAGTTTTGGCTTTGGCCCTGCTAAGTCATGGCTGAAAATACTGCGTACCTAGTTACATACATATTCCTACGTGCTTTGTGCCGTTGTTTGCTCAAGGGAAATGTAATCCTCTCCTGTATGTCTCGTTGTGTGCCGTGCAGTATGGTGTAGTGTATGTATTGTTGCCACGCAGACAACATTTTCAGTACCTCAACGCACGTATGCATCCTGTACATGTTACTAGGATTATTACTTGGATGTTGTTTCAGTCTCGTCAGAGGAATGGAATGAAAAAAGGAAAAAGTTACTTAATTCCTCACTTTTCATACTTGGTCTACTTCACCCCCAACTATGAAACCGTCTGTTTTACTCCCGAACTTTCTAAAACCGTCTATTTTACCCCCCGGATGATTTTCAGCGGTGGTTTTGCTACAGTAGCAAACCCGCTGTTACGGTAGCAAAACCGCCGCTGAAAACCACCCAAGGGATAAAATAGACGGTTTTAGAAAGTTCAGGGGTAAAACAGACGGTTTCATAGTTGAGGAGTGAAATAGACAAAGTATGAAAGATGAAGGGTTAAGTAAACTTTTTCCAATAAAAAAACGTACGTGCAGCAATGCACAGCCGTTCTAAGGTTGTACTGAGACAGACTACCAGCAATGCCAAACAAGGTAACAACAGCTATTAGATATTAGGCCCATTCACGTGCTCTTAAACCTGACTCGATCCGCTTCTTTTTTTTATTCAAAATAATATTTTTCTCTCACAAATTTCTTCAGATTGCTCCAGAATTCCTCCAGGGAAGGGGCCATTTAGACTGCAACACTAGCTACGTACGTGACTACTGCACGTGTATAGCACTCCTACTTGCAATGCAACTAGAAACAGCAAGCGGCGGCGGCGGTGGCGTCGTCGTGACGGAGCGAGGGACCACGGTCACGATCAGGTGGGGGGCAGCAGGGCGTGGCCGTACCACTCGTTGGCGCGGCGCGCGTAGAGGTAGGCGGCGAGCGCGACGTCGGCGACGGCCACGGCGGCGAGCGTCGCCGCGAGCACCGCCACGCGCACCTTGCCCCAGAAGCCGGCGCGGCGCAGCCGCAGGCGCCGGGCGGTGGTGGCGGCGGCCGCCGCGGGGGCGTCCAGCTCCAGGGCTGCGGCCTCGGCGAGCGCGGTCAGGAGCCGCTTCGACCGCGGGCTGAGCCCGCCGGCGTCGCGCAGCTCGGCCAACGCGTGGCTGATGTCCTCCGGGAGCGCCGCGTCGGCCTCGGTGTTGGTGGCGGAGTCCGCGCGCGCTAGCACCTGTGCATCAGCAAGCAGCAGAACAGAACAGGATCCGTCAGGGTTTGGGTGTCTTTCTGAATTTCGAATAACTACACACATGCGAGGGAAACTCATATCGAGGGGAGGATCAAGAGGCCCGATAGAATCAATGAAACAAAGTTGGGCGCTGACTGCAAAACAAAAACGAGTGCATTCCAATTAAAATGGAGGAATCTGTCGCGTTCACAATTACGGTGAAATTGCTCGTGAAATCAAACGGAAACCCTTCAATCCAGATCCCCAACTCCTCTCGAAAAAGTTCATAACACGCCACAAAATCATTCCCGATCAGCGTGAATTTCATATTTCAAATGCTCAAACCCCAGGACAACAAACTCCGATGAAAATGAAACAAACTCGGACAGTAGCACCGCAAAAACACCAAGCAAACATGGCGACGGATCCGCACACAAAGCTTTATTTCCGCGATCCCCACCCACCTCGGTGACGCAGGAGTCGGCGGAAGCAGTCAGCGCGTCATCGACAGCAGCGGAGACGACGGAGGTGGAGGAGGTTTCGCCGGAGACAACGTCGGGGTTCGGGAGCGGGGCCAGGTCGTCCCCCTGCGAGGCAAGCCCGTCCTCTGGAACGGCGTCCGGCGCGGGTGCGGCGGCGGAGGGGAGGGTGAAGTAGTCGTCGTCGTAGACCAGGCACTTGGCCACCACCTGATCAGAGGGCGAAGCCGCGAATTGCACTTGTTATAATAGGCGGGAATGCGAAGGTGGGAGGAGGAGGAGGTGAGGGTAGGGTGGTACTGGGAAGGTTTACCTTGGCGTTCGAGGCGGAGTCACGGTGGGTGGCGGCGGCGACAGGGAGCTTGTTCGACGCGGCGGAGGCGGCTGCCGACGAGGAGGTTGATCCGACGGAGCTACGAGTGGCGGAGCAAGAGGAAGTGGAGGAGGATGAAGAGCGGAGCGCGGAGGGGCGCGGGGTGTGGATGGCGGCGGAGGGTTTCGCCATGACGGTGAGGTGCGGTGCGAACTGGGCGCGAGGGAAGGAGCGTGCGACTGCGATCAGGGCGGCGTGGAGACCGACTGGGGAAGGGGAAAAGTTTGTTGACTTGTGAGGGGGTAAAGGGGTTGGGAGGAAGGTGGGCTTGGGCAGACTGGAGGAGAAGACGGACTTTGGGCCAGGATGGGCCTTTCTGTCGGTTCAGAGTCCTGTGTTCTTCTGAGCCTCGTAAGGGTTGTGTTTTTCAGCCATGTTCAGATAAAAATAATAAAACTAAATAAAAACTCTAATCTAATATAAAGTATAAATAGAAATATAAAAAAATTGCTCCTATATGAATAATAATTCAATTTAGCTTGGGACTATAGCATGCACATAAAAATTACAGTTTAATATGGCATAATAAGTACAATGATACTCTTTTTTTCTCTTCAATGCTAGGTGAGTGATCCTCCTCTTATTCTTTGTTGCAAAAATGTCAGGTTGGGTTAGGTATTAGGATTGTTTTGCAACGGCTTAGGGGAATGCCACAGGTGAGTTATATGGCGCATAGTGGACATTATGTGTTCAAGGATGGAAGATGGACAATGGTGAAACACACATGTACAAATTATGCATGAACCTGTTGTAAGACATGCTTAATAGTTCGAGCTGACGGCTGAATTTATTTCACAATTTATTGATAATGAGACATATACTCACTTTGTTTTCCCAATCTTTCAAAGATGCCCTTGGAAACAGTACGTAGTATGTAGTAGATCTATACTCACTCCGTCCTAAACAAAATAAAAAGTGTCATTCTCACCTTTCGATAAATAAGCAATTTTAATTTTGACTGAGCATGTATAAGAACATATTAATATTTATGATGTATAATTAATATCATTAGATAAATCATTGAATATAATTTCATAATAAACTTATTTTAAAAATATAAATGTTGCTAATATTTTTTATAAATTTAGTTATAGATTTTAAGAAAGTTTGATTGGCACTCATGCCATAGTAACATTTCTTTTGTACAGAGGGAGTATGTTTTACTGCTATGGGATTGATGATATCTATATTTATATCTATACCTAATAATAAAGAGGTAAAATTTCAGGTCATTTCTTTCGTCCATCTTTTTTTTTTTTTGTCCGTCTCCCTCTAACTATCAGACAACGAAGAGTTTTTTTCGTCCGAACTTATATATAACCCGTGCTGATACGAGTTAGAATAGCTCTTGTCTAGCGCGATACGGAGTCCGATTCCAAAATATATTGGGTCAGTGCTCATATGTGTTAGAACAACTCTCGTTTAACGATGATACATAGTCCGATTCAAATATATGTACAAAGAGTTTCTTAGTTTTGTTCTTTTTTCAATTCTGTTATTCCCAAGTCGTACAGTTTTCAGTTTTTCCACATTAGATTTATGTCGTATTGGTTCAAGGGGTTTCCCTTTTTTTTTTCCAGGTTTTGTTCCTTTATTTTTCCTTATCCTTTTTTTCTTCCACGTTCAACTTTTTTTTTCACCTTTTCTTTTGTCACGTTCGGTCTCCGAATGTTGACTCCCAGAGTTTTTTTCTTCGTTTGATTTTATGTATTGTTTCCGTTCTAATTTGTTCTGTTGTTTCCATAAAATTAAAAAAATATAAATACAATATTATGGATCTTTTAACTCTTGGTAAAATAATTATTTTATTATAACTGGTTAAACTTTTGATCTAACTAATCAAACTTTAAACTAAAATATTAACCAGTTTGTTGTTTGGTCTGGTCTAAATAAGTTTCTCTAAACTCAGTGCAATCTCCAACAAAGGTTACATGTGACAAACTTAAAAAAGGCTCCCAGTCTTATCCGTCATAATTATCAGCAGATACGTCGGTTCTTGATTATGGGCCCCTAAAGAAAGTCATAGAACTCGATATTTCACTATATCAATGCATATAGATGGTATGGAAATATTTATGTGCTTTGTAACCGGAGAAAAAAACCCTATAAAGGTTGTATTTTAAATTCAATACGTAATTAATACGACATTGTTGTATTATTGCCAATATTAGCTTATATTGGCTCTGTTTGGCTTACCTCATATTCGGTTTGTTCGACTTCTTTTTTTAGCTGGAAACATTGTTTTTCTTTCACAACAATTCAGTCGAAACAGTGTTTTTCAGCCAGTTTCAGACCAGCGAACGGGGCCATTAGATGTCATGATCATTAGAAAATAAATTATAGATTTGAAGCTCTATAAAAAAGTAAAATATGAATAGATATATACCATTTTTGTCGTCTTTTTTAAGAATGTATAAGCGTCTTTTTAAACAACGCAGGGCATATTTGCTGCGAAAAAGAGAGAAAAGAGGTAAACGTATACGGACTGACACGGCACGGAGTAATACACGAATATACCTCCTCCAACACAGACAGCTTGTGGATCGGATTCTTTCTTCTCTTCCACATGGGGCCCACCTTCAATTCAACCCTTATCATCTGACGAGGCAGGTAGCCGAAACCGAAAAATAGATGAGCACACTGCAGATTAGACCTGCGGATCTATCCACACCGCGGAACAAAGCCGTCGGATCGATCGATTGATTTCGCGCCGGGTTTCCCTCCCGTCTCCACGCCCGCTGGCGGATTCGCAAGTCGCAAGGTCCAATCCTGATTTCTTTTTCCTGATCGCGGATTCCGCCTACCAAACCGGCGATCTCGTTCTCTGATCCAAGCCTCTTGTTTTCGATTGCTGGTGCTGCATGCGCAGGAAGGGAAGAGGCGGCGGCAATGGCGGGGAGAGCCAACATCCCGACCAACAGTTCTGCGCTAATCGCCATCATCGCCGATGAGGTAGCTCGCTGCCGTTCCATCTTTCTCCCCCTGAATTTCGTCTCATTACTCGGGGATCGGGATGTTTCCTTATTTGTGTGTGTGAAGATGCTAGGCTGTCAAGTGGTTGAGTTGATAAAAAGAAACGCATGATACTTCGTCTCCGGTAGAGATCAGATCCGTGGTAGGACGCTCTGCTCTGAACCAAGAGAGATTCCTCGCCGTTCCCTTTCTCGCTAGTAGCCCTGTTCGGCTCGCTGAAATTCGGCGGCTGCTGCTGCTGCTGATTTGTTTTGAGAGAAACAATGTTCCTTCCCTGAAAAGTAGTGCTGATAACTGTTGTGTTAGCTGTTCAGCTGCGATGGATCTGTCGATCGATTTCTTGCTGTTCAGCACTGAACTCGTTATCTATGTATTATTGCCTCTCTGCCGAAGCATAAGTATTAATAGTTAGGTTACTGTTCGAACACAGCAGTCACCAAATGCTAGGCTATTATCCTGCCATCATAAGAAGGGAACACAGAAATAGTGCTGTTTCCGTGTTTTGACTGTTCTGTATGGACAGCTGAACAGAAACTAATTGGTGGTCCACTACTTGATAGCATAGTATTTACTTCATGCATATTTGATAAACAGACATGTTTATTCTAATATAATATAGATAGATGCGAACGGTAGCATAATGCACTTGGTAACACAGTATTTACTTCACAAACAAGGCAACACGTCACATGTTTGTACTGGAGTGCAGCATAATGCACTTGCTGAACATAGGGACAGCTGGGTCATCTCCCATGCCACTTAACAGCAGCTACCAACTAACTTTAAAATGGACTTAAGTGGCATGTAATGTAAGGCACCCATGTTTGAGTCGATGGCAATTAAGGAAGAACAACTTTTCCAGTGCCAAATAAGACACCACTTTAATTTCTGATGGCAACTAAGGAAAAAAAAACTTTTCCAGTGGATGGTCAAGCAAAATGATTACAGAGAGAGCCCTGATATAATTTGACAGTGCTTTCTGGGCACTGGGATAGACTTATCGTAGTAGACAGTGCTTCTCCAGTCAGAGGATCGCCTTTTAATTTGATCTTAATACCTGTCAGATGTCACCTTGAGAACAGCCAGTTTTTTTATTATTATTATTCTTTACGGCCAGGTTTTCTAATTTAATCTTAGTGCACAATTATAATTCCACTATGGGAATGATTTTGTTGTCTCGACTTTATTTTGCAGGACACGGTGACTGGCTTTTTGTTGGCTGGAGTTGGCAATGTGGATCTGAGAAAGAAAACAAATTATCTTATTGTTGATAACAGTAATTCCTTGAAACTGTTAATATGCAAAGCCATTTGAGTTGTCTATGGTAGTTTGAACTTTCCTAGCTTTTGACTTCACAGAATAATGATGTTAACTTTCATACGAAGGTCATACATGACTTGCCAACTAATCCATAGTACTAATAGAGTTAAATGTTCAACTTGATTAATCTTTTGAAAGCTCTGCAGCATAGTGCGCTCACAGAAAAATGGCCTCCGGTCATTCTGTGTCACTCAGTTTATTGCAATATCGGCATGCCGTAGATTGCTTCAGCAATGGTTCTTCATAGTGATGTTTTTTATGGTAGATTTTGTGCAAAAAAATTGTACTTGAACATTACACAATCATCTGTGAATTCCAGTGACCAGTTTAGCTAATGTGTTGAACCTGAAGTTGCTCTATTGGGCTGTAAATTGCTCTGGAAGATACTCAATGTGACTTTGATTATATATTAATGGACACATTTAGGTTTTCCTTTGGCAGTTGGTGTACTTTTTTTGAACGATGAAAGCTAAAGCTTTCAGAAAACTGAATTTTATTTTCTAGCTCAACTTTTTTATGGCTCCTGTGTTTAGTTGAAATGCTGATCTGCTAGCAGTAACTTTTTACTTTTATTTATATTGTTATTGTTTGTTAGTATGTTGATGATAAAATCCTGTGTGTTTATGCTACAGAAACAACAGTTAAACAAATTGAAGATGCATTTAAGGAGTTCACCGCTAGAGAGGACATTGCGATTGTACTCATCAGCCAATATGTAAGTAATCTTGTTTAATACAGTTAATTTTTTTGTCCACCTATTTATTCTTTTGTATCATGGGATCATGGCAGAGCTAATTTTTCTGCCTCAAAAGTTCAGGTAAATGAGTTAGTTCTGTTAAATTTGCTCTGAATTCTAAACACATTAAAATGTACCTTTTAGTTTTAGGGGTAAAATTATGGAGCTTGTGGTATTTCATCACGACATACTTGCCTACCCCCCTGCAGGTGTAATTAATCAAAATCCACTTAACCTTTGGTTGTGCTTAGTTCTAGACCTACAGGAAAGTGCTTGCTCAGTCTGCAGAACTTAGGCTCCTAATATTGAATGAACATTGGGATTCCAGCAATGCACCAAAATCAGCTTTAAGCTTTTGCATTTTGAGTAGTTCAGTAAACGTTGAAATTGAAATGCTTAAAAAATGATATGGAATCTGTTCTCTGAGGTATTCAATTTGTGTCTGTCAGGTTGCAAACATGATAAGGTTCTTGGTAGATGGCTACAACAAACCTGTTCCTGCTATACTGGAGATCCCGTCCAAGGACCATCCATATGATCCAGCGCATGACTCGGTTCTTTCTCGCGTGAAATATCTATTTTCTGCTGAATCAGTGGCCTCAGATAGGCGATAAAAGTATTATGACCTAATGTATCTTGTCAGTGATGTGCCTGGGCCATTTTATTTAAAATGAAGATGTATTAACATGTTCTGTGTCTGAATGAGATTCTGGCACCGATGATTTTATTTATTTATAACAATTTGTCTTTTCGTAATCACAATTTGTATTTGGCTGATATATTCTTTCCAGCACAGTACTGTACTTCGTGCGCTGCACACATATCATATTGAGTAATTAAACCACATGCACATCTCGCCTTGCTTATTTGGTGACCGCTCCTGCAACCTGCCTTGGTCTTCACGCACCAGTTCGTGCCTTGGTCAAGTCCGTTTAAGCTTATTCTCTCTTACATAATACTATTGAATCATCCAAAATCAGCCCAAACCTAACCAGCCGAACGGGCCCTTGGTAGATGCTATTCCATCTAAAAAAACCCAGTTAAGCTGCTTAATGATGATCAAGCAGATCCTAGAGGGAAGCGGTACCATAATACAATGAGAGTTGAAAAGCACAGCTACATGTTTCAATACCTTTTGGATTACAATAATTCGCATGGAAGCCCGTCTTATTCATCAGTACCACGTCAAGGAAGCTGATCAATGGAACTACCAGTATACAGAAATGCCACTACATAGGTGACAATAGAACAAACACTACTCATCCCTGAGACTATGTGGTGAATCTGTACACTAGATAAAAGACTAAGGGAACACTAAGAAATCCGTGCTGCGTTTTCAATGGAGGAACAAATCATTTCCTAATTCGAATCCCAGGGACATCCTTCAGCCCCATTTTCAGTGCGGTCTTCCGGTATATTGCTGGAGGCTTCTCCAAGCCGATCGAAGCACCAAATCGATTTGCTAAGTCAGCAAGCATGGTTTTATCTCTACCTATGTCAGCAATTGAGTAGTACCCAAGCCACGCGTGGTATGCTGCTTCTTTGATGCTCATGTCAACAATTTTTATTGAATCGTCAACCTGCATTGCAAAACGTGAATAAAAGTATGACAATAGCTGAATAAGCTGATCATTGACTACATAATCACTACAATATAATGGGGCAGCAATTAAACAGTGAACTGAATAGTGTTATGATGACATAAAACATCAGAAAAGCTGTTGTGGGCACACATGTGTAAGTAGCGTTTCAAATGAAGTTCTCGTAAGCATTAACGATATATTGCATGATGAGGTGATTATAGGACACTAGAGTCTAGTTCCTAAAAGATAACAAGAACACAAGCTAAGTTAGCAATCTGGACCTTTTGTTTCATCTCCTGACCAATGTCTGGTGCTGGACACTTCTCAATTGGGAGATCAACTATCTCATTCAGGAAATATTGTTCCCATGGTGCAAGTAAAAGAATTCCTTTGCCAGATTTACCTTCCCTTCCAGTCCTTCCAAGCCGATGGATGTAATGCTCTCTATCAGGAGGAACACCAACCTAATCCAAGAACCATGTATGTCAGTACTGCAATACTGAAGCACAGAAGCAATGTAATCATGCCACGCAACTGTAAGAGTTAGACGTCAATTCTCCAGTTGCTTAGGCAAATAAATGGTAGTGTCATAAACTTTCTTCAGCTACAATAATCATGAATGGAATTTCACCTGAACCACAAGGGTGACATCTGGATAATTCACCCCACGAGTAGAAACATCTGATGTTACAAGAATTAAGCGATTAGAGCCCCGGAACTCTTCAGATATGCGAGTTCTAAAAAGCTGAGGTTTTCTTGAGTGAATTTCCCTGACATTTAACTTCAAATCTCGAAGCATGATATACATAAATTCAGTCACCATGGCTGTCGTGCAGAAAACAATAACCTGAAATTTGAATATTATTAGTAAAACAACACATTGAAGTTCTTACAACTGGTTGTTTGAAGAAAATGAGATGCAGGACCTTGTAATCAACTTCACGGTCAATATGCTCTCGAAGTAGGTGATGAACCATATGAAAATGCAGCTCATGTGGTACCACAAGACATGACTGCTGAACCTAAAGCCCAACAACAGGAGGTAGAAATGGGTCAACAGCAAACAAAATTATTTTCATACAGAGAATAGAAAAGAAGGCTAACAGAGGACCACAAACTTCTATTTTAAGCTAGACATGATTTACAAATACAACTCATGTATCCCTAAAAAAAGCATGGTGGTATAATATTCAAATGGTCAAACTAAAGAGTGGATAATATATGGCTCCAAACATTTATACGTGTGTATCAAGTATCTTATCAGAATAGTAAGAGAGCCAAATATTTAGAGGAGAAAGAGTATACCTTAGTTTCGTTTAAAAAAAATAAAATAAAGAGTATACCTTAGTTGGGGTTTCAACAGCTCCAAGGCCCACTGTGTCAACAAAAATGTGATCCCTCTTTAATACTAGCTGTGAAACTCTTCGAACCTGTCAGTCACAACTAGCAACCATTACTCCCAGTTTTATGATTGTGGGTATTCATTCACAGATATAGTATAATATAACACAGATGGAGTTAGAAAAAAATATACATATATTGGTGCACGAGCTATGCTGATTATTATACTACCTCTTTTGGAATAGTAGCTGAGAAGAGCAATGTTTGTCTTTGACGTGGCAAGCTATCGACGATCTTTTCTATGTCTTTACGGAAACCCAAATCTAGCAAATGATCAGCTTCATCCAACACAAGCAATTTCAATCTCATCAAACGAACAGAGAATGATGATTTGTTTTCAATGTGATCCAGCAGTCTACCAGGTGTTGCAACTAAAATCTGGAAGGGAAAGAAGGAAACGGAAAATCGTCAGGCTAAAGTAAGTTTTGTCTTGATCTTCAGTAGGTTGATAAATATGACAAACCTGGCATGGATCAGATTCTAAACGTCTCTGATCAAGCTTGAATCTAGTGCCACCAATAAGAGATTGAACACCAATTCCTTCATGGTACTTCAACAAGACATTTGCTTCAGCTGTAAGCTGAATAGCAAGCTCTCTTGTAGGGCAGAGGACAAGAGCAAATATTGGAGATACTCGCTGATTTGTATTGCTCTTCATAGCATTCAAGACTGATTCAATTGCAGGAAGCTGTTTATCAATCCATTTTGAATAAATTGGTTGAACAATATGAACATCAAAAGAAACATAATTTCAGAAAATAATATAATATATCATGAGTGAACATTACCAGAAAAGCTGCACTTTTGCCGGTTCCAGTTTTGGCCTTGACAAGAACATCTTTACCTGCTTATATATAGTAGTATAGTATAAGTGAGAAATTCGATGACTTCTGTGATAACATGTTCTGATAGTTCAGGCAGAGATATAACGGAATGATATCATAAGGTCGAAAGTCCTAAAATGAAGAAATACTTAAGTCAAGCAACATGGACCATATGCTTATGCTTAAAGAAGATATCACAATGTACAAACAAAGATTTAATAACCTGACTTCTTGAGAGATGTACATGCATAAGGTTACGAGGGGCAACCTCAACCTCATTCTGACACATATGTTCTCAAATTCTTTTGAACGCAAACACATGTTTTCCTCATATCACAAAGTTCATTCTTTTTCCTTTTTTTTTGTGTAAAAGAAATGTCTAGAGAAAGTAAAATAAATATAATACCTTCAAGACAAATAGGTAAAATAAATATAATACCTTCAAGACAAATAGGAAGAGCTGCCTCTTGCACCACAGTTGTCTGTACATATCCAGCATCATTAAGTGCTTTGACTGTCAGAGGGGAGACACCACACTCATCAAATCTGAAGACAGAAACAACATAACTTGCTGGTTATATGGATGCTATCTCTATTTCAAAGTAAGACAGGACATGCAAAATTAATTTTATTATTCACCAATCATTCATTAACCTTGAGTCAAAAAGAAAAGTACCATGATGTGCAGTGATGAGCAATCTATATTGCCTCCACTCTTTGCATTATTGTTAATTTTTATGTTAAAGGTCAGTGTCATGATAAAACGGTACTCCAGAAGCTGAACTAGAAGATTTCATACAATATGATGCACACATTTCGAGAATATTTCATTTCATTGCTTTACCTAAATTTCATGAACCATACAATATGAGGTTCCTAGGCTACACAGCAAATATGAACAATAGCATATAATGAAATATGAGAGTGTGACCTTTTACTGGTAAGCAGAGATTCACCCCTGGACTCGTAACGCCTCCTCTCAGTACCCAAAACCTCTCTATTTCTGATCTCCTCTCGCAGCTCTCGGATTCTACCCGTGAGATCATTGCTTTCCTCCTCGTAAGACTTGAGCACCCGCCTTTCCTTCTTCATATCACAGTTCCTGAGAGCAGCACTGCTCCATCTCCTCCTGATGGCACCTGTGTCCTCAGACTCATCAATTTCTGAATCCTCTTCGCTCGAAGCCCCAAACTTTCCAAACCTCAGATTCCTCTTGCGCGCAGATGCACCCTCGTCATCCACATCTGACAAATCTGGTCTCCATTTCCTGCCAAATCGCCTCGCAGCCACAGAGTACAGGCTCTCCTGATTAAACAGCGCCAATGGTGTCTCCCTCCTTCCATTCCCAACCTCAGTAAGGCCTCTAGCAACCAATGGCCTCAGGTCGACACACGGTTGCCAACTCACGGAGCAAGGAGTCATCACCGAGTAAAACCTCCTGGGATCAACGAAACCGAGTGGCGCCAGATTCCAACGCGGGCACCAGGGCGCCACCGTTCGGTACTCTCTTCTCGGATTGAACGCGGCCAAGGTCGGCCCCTTTCCCCTGTCTAAAGGCTCCCTCCGAGGCCTCGGTTGCTCCAGAGCGGCCAGGTCCTCCCAGTCCTCCCAACTCGGTCCTCCGCGGGGCTTCCCAGAGTCCAACTGCTGCTGCCGGTGCTGGACACCCGACGCGATCCCAGTCGGCGGCCGCTTGGAGCGGCGGAGGGGTCCGTCGTCCTCGTTCCAGAGGTCCTCGGAGCCGGGCCTGCGGAAGCGGTCGGCGAGGGCGCGGATGTGGGCGCGCGACGAGGTGGGCCCCTCGCACGGCGGAGCCTCCGCGGCGGCGGCGCCCGGGAGGCGGGAGGCGCGGATTTCGGAGCGGAGGCGGGCGAGGTAGAGCTGCTTCTCGTGGCGGAGGAGCCCCCGCTGCTTCTGCCGCGCCAGCTTCTCGTGCATCCGCTTGTACTGCCACTTAGACAGCCCTCCCGGGAACGTGCGCGGCCCACCCCCCATCGCCGCCGGCAGCAGCGACGGCGGCGTAGGGTTTATCGCTCGCTGCTGGGTTTTGGCGGCGGCGGCCAAGGCAACGCAATGCAACAAACTGTGAAGTGAAGAGAAGAGCAGTTAAGTTTCCGCTTTGAGGAGTTGAGGTTTCCGCCTCCGCCACCAGGATACGTATCCCTTTATCAACTGAAGTGTGGGACCCACGGCTCCGCTTCAATCCCGAGCCCTTCCCCTTTGCTTCCCTCCGTCGCAATCTCACGGAGGAGCGAGTTCACCGCAGATCTCTCGAGATGGCGGGGGAGGAGGAGAGGAAGCGGGTGCTGGTGGTGGGCGGCAGCGGCTACCTGGGCCAGCACCTCCTCGCGGCGTCCTCCGCCGCCGACCGCCTCGACGTCGCTTTCACCCACCACAGCCCCGCCCCGCCGCAGCCGCTCCTCGACGCGCTCCCCTCCGTCCGCGCCTTCCGCGCCGATCTCCGCTCCGGAGACGGCCTCGAGGCGATCTCCGCGTCCTTCGGCCACGTACAATACGCGTCCGCATTTCCCACCGCGCGCAACTCTCTGCTTCATACGAACTTCAGCTCTCACTGATTCAGTGATTAACTGATTGGCGATTGCTTGGCTGGACGTTACATGAATCACGAGATCACTACTACATTTCACCGATAACAGAGCATACTAACATGTACCTATTATGTTCAGCCACACGTAGTTGTCAACTGTGCTGCGATGTCAGTTCCTCGGGCATGTGAAATGGATCCACCTGCTGCTATGGCTACCAATGTGCCTTCTTCACTTGTGAATTGGTTGCTGAGTTTTGGGAATGACGACTCACTTTTGATTCATCTGTCAACTGATCAAGGTACAGCACTCACAATCCTTGGTGCCATACTCTGCTACTCAGACATTTTTATCTGTGGTGCATACTTCATGTATGTTCATCCTAGACTCAAGTGTACAATGAAATATGCCTCTCTTGTACTGATAGTTTATGAGGGGGTGAAATCCTTCTACAAAGAAGAGGACGAGACAGTGCCGGTGAACATGTATGGAAAATCTAAAGTTGCTGCAGAGAAACTCATTGTTGAGAAATGCTCAAACTATGCGATCTTGAGAAGCAGCATTATCTATGGGCCACAAACAATCTCTCCTGTGGCAAAATCCCTTCCCGTTCAGGTAAAATGCACTGCTCAGCACTCATAAATAGTGTTATGTTCTTCTCCCCAACTATAAGTAAGTAGACTCGTGTTGCTAATGTTTCAGAATTGAAACTGATTCTACAGGACCAGAGAAGTGTCTAACTAAGAAAAGTACTTGCCATTTGGATGCAGTGGATGGATGGTGTTCTTTCACAAGGCCAGCAGGTTGAGTTCTTCAATGATGAATTCCGGTGCCCTGTCTATGTCAAAGATATGGTGGACGTAATTTTGTCATTGACAAAAACTTGGTTATCAGGTATGAGTTTGACTTGTGCATTTGTGGAACTCAATCAGTAGCAATATTTTTTCTTGTGTTCACTCTATAAACAATTTTAACATGTTCCAGTTCATATATTATAACGCTTCAATATTAGTGTTTTCCTATTAGCAATTGTTTTCCATTGTGCCATGGTGACTGACATCAAAGTGCATGCTGCAGATGGCAAAAAAGTCCAGGTCCTCCTGAATGTTGGTGGTCCAGATAGGGTATCAAGACTGCAGATGGCTGAGTCTGTTGCTGTTGTTCGTGGATATAACCCCAGTATAATCAAATCTGTGTCTGCATCATCGGTATTATCTTTCCTCTGGAATGTAGCATTGAAGCATCCATATGATATCTGCCTATTTAGTGTTAACACGAGTACTATTAGAACACATTTATCCAACAAGCATGATGTTTTAGATACAAGTTGGTCTTAACTTTACAACTGAAATAGTATCCAACATTGAGCATTGAGGTCCCTTTAAACATTTTGCTTCCATATGCTTATTTTTCCATCATAATATCTTGTAATGCCCGCATCTACCTGTTGTCCAGGTTAATCGAGGGGTAGGTTCTCCACCAGACATATCCATGGACATCACCAAGCTAACCCAGATTCTTGGTATCAAGCCAATCTCATTTCAAGATGGAGTCAGAAGTACACTTGATGCAGAAGCCAGTACATGACACTTCCTCAACAGTTTGCTTGAGTTCCTAGGGAGTTGCTTGCATTCAAATATGAAAGTGTGACATAGAAAATCACATTTAATTTGCGAAATTTCAGTAACGGTAAATTTCTGTTGGATCTATGTGAAATATGTAACTTTGTACCTACTAAACACCAATGGCATCATCGGTGTTACTGCCTGATTGTACTGTACCATTATGAATAAAAATGGCATTCATTTTAAATCATTTTCCCCAGAAATATGTAACTGTATTGTGCATGTATATTACAATTTACAACTAATGTTACCCTCATGTATTTTTTTTAGAGTTTTAAGGCTTTGCCCGTCTTAGCATTAAACAAAGACAATAGCATTCAGGTGGATCTACCCTCATGTATTTTGTTTGTTTGGTATTTTCAGATTTGTTGCTGCCTAATATTTGGCTTTAATTTCTAACCCTACCTTGGTGAGTTAGTATTCTATATAGTGCATAACCCTGTATTGGATTGAATAGAGGTGCTGGCTTTGCTACTGCATTACCTATAGGGCAAAATATGGGCCTAGGTGACAATAGTTGTCATATTCACACGACCAATTCCCATGAGAGGTGCATTCTGCTTGTGGCCAAAGCAACATGGTTTGACTCAAACCATTGTCCTGTAGAATGACCTATTGGCAAAGCTAAGTACTGTTACTCCAGAGCTAATCAGGCTTTAACATGTATTTTATAGTGGGTTGTAGCTCCTGTGGCACTAAAAATTTGCATTGCTTTTGACCCTCCTATTGCAGGGACATGAGAGGGGGATGGGCGAATCACATTCACATGTGCCTAAACCTTACAATAGCTATAGTCAGTACACCAACTCTTTGGCGCAACTCTACCACGACAAGCTTCCTCAGCTCTGCAAGTCTGCAGAAACTGCAAAATCATATGAACATGCATGCATATATTATACGCAGCAAAGATTGAACCACTGAAAAATTGAGCACTCACACTTACTTTTTAAACCTGTTTTCTTCTACCACTTTCTGCACTTTTTAACAGGTCCTGTTGCTGTAGCAAGCCCGTTTTGTGCTGACAGATATTTGTGGCACATCTTCAAAGCATGACGTGCAGACTGCATCACTCGACAACCTTACCAGGTAAGCATACATATTAAACCTGTGTATGGTATGCCTGTAGATTTCCAGTTAATCTCCAGCTAAAGCAGCAAATGCTCATCAAGGGTACTAAATTTGGTTGCTTGATAATAAATTGCCATTAACTCTGCCTGTAGTGAGACACACTATTAAATATTAATGAGTAACGCAGCAGCACGGTCGATGCAGAGACACATCAATTAACAATCCAGCACGTTAAATGGGAATCAATATTGTCCTGTCATGATTCTTTTTTCTTCCCCCTGTTACCAGATCTGTTGAACCTTGCATCGACTTGACCAAACAGTAGACATAGAAAAATGTAACTGATGTCTTCTCTGCCAGTCTGTAGTCAGCTGCCCATTCCAGCCTCCCTCCTAAAAAGATGTAATTTGGATTTGTATGTTGTCAAACTTTTAAAATTTAATTAAGTTTATAGGAAATATTATTAATGTTTATGACCCTAAATAGTTATATTATGGAAATATATGTCATGATTAAGCTAGCGGCATATTCGGTATCATAAATGTTAGTACTCTTTTGTTTAAAATTGTCATCAAATTTAAAACTGTTTGCCTTCTCAGAAAGTGACAATTGCATTTTTTTGGGCGGGGGGAGGAGGAGGATATTTTGTAGTCACTCTGCTGGTAATTAGAATTTGCAATGCATAGAACTCACTTTGGTCCATCACATTGAATTGCCCCATCCAGGTTCAAGATTCTGCCAGGATAATGGCCCCGCCTTTTTAACTACATGTTGGTAGACCCTCCATACCTGTGCCTCTGAAGGTCAGCTTTACATTCGACACTTGTGCCTTGTCCCCTGCAAACGCTGCAGTGTTTTGCTAGATTAGTACTTAAGATTACTGAGCACTGGTCTTGATTTGGATTTCCACCAGATGTGGAGCCTAACCGGTTGGTAGGGATACCAATGGTGTTATGTTAGCCTAAGCTACCCTGCGTTGATACTCTAATCCCAGGGCAGCAGGGCTGTTTTGAGGTGAGAGAGAGGGAAGCAGAAGCCATCTCACCTCTCAAAGAACAATTGCTTGTAACTGCAACCAAAAGAGTACTAATCTAGCATAATAGCATGCAAGGACCATTGGTTGCTTGCTTGATCAGGCTAACATAATAGCATGCAAGGAAACTGTCACAGACAGCCAAGAGTGTCAGTCAGTAACCTCTCGGCCTAAGCATTTCTTTATTATGCCACATGAGTTTCATGAATCTTTCCGTATAGGCCTTGGAGAAAGATACCAGAGCATCCTAGTGCCAAATCTCTTCAGAAGACCCTGACAGCAAAACAAAGAGGGCTGGGGGTCTGGGGACACATACTTCGAAGTTACCTAAACCTAACCTAGCACATGGCTACAGCATTGTTACTGTAACAGTGGAAGTCATACTTGCCTGAACCCAAAGTTTAAGCCGATGGGATACCTGGCACTGTGTCTGACTGTCTGTGTACATACTTCTTCATGTTCATTCAGAAGCCACGATTTATAGGTCCCATATCAAAATATAGCTGCTAAATACATCCATGTCCAAAAAAAAGAATGCTATTTTAGATTTAGACTAAGTCAAACTTATGTTTGACTAGAATTTATTAATATTTGTATCTCCAAATAGATTTACTGAGATATATTCTATAGTTCATCTACACATCATAAATATTAGTACCTTTTTGTATATTTTTTGGAAACTGAAGGAGTAAACTGAAAAAAAAAAGAAATCTAGAAAGTAGTAGTGATTTTTTTATATTAGCAAAACAAACGCGTTGTCATCTATCAAGAGTTAACTGGATCATACCATTCATTTAGAGCTCTATTTCTTGTTGCCCGTGTCTGCCCCCCACGGGAACAGGGTATGGACTATGGACCCCCAGCTAAATCCATATTAATACCCTCAGACGGTCAGACTCAGACCCTGGCCTCCCAAACACCTCTCTTTCTCTCTCTCTCCCTCCCTCTCTCTAACATATGCCATGAGGATGTTCTTCCGGCACTTGCTCTCCTGCATCCTCCTGCTCTTGCTAATGTCACACCTGCCAAGCTCGATCCTCGGCTTGAGAACATTGAGAGGAGAGGAAGCGAAGAGCGAGTTGCGACGCCATGAACAGGAGCTTCCGCCAGCTGTATCTCCTTCAAAAGAGGTGGACAACGACGACGCTGCCGCCGCCAGTAAGTTCACAGTCTCAAGAAGAATGGTTCCTCCAGGTCCAAACCCTCTCCACAACAGATGAGAGGATCGGGGCAGCATATGCTGCTGCTTCTGGTATGGTCTTCAGCCAAGGTAGCAGCTAGCTAGCTCTTCTCATCAGTCTCAGCTACGGGTGTTGTGAGTGGCATGCACTCAACAAAGTACCCTTCACCTCTTCTTTTTTTTTAGCCTAGATGTCATATGAATGATACAGATGGATGCATATATAAGTTGAATACTAATTCCCCATGTAATGTGTTTTTGTTGCATTGATTTAATTTATAGGCAGCTTTGTACATATATTTTTATGATATTAAGGTGCAAAAGTTGTTGTGGTCGATGGATCTAGATTTTGTATGTTTATTTACACATGGTTGTAGGTTGTACTCCTGTGTTAGTTAGAAACAACAGAGATTTCAGTGAGTCATATATGGTTTAGCAGGAGAGGGGTTAAAAAGGGGCTGATTAGACAGTGCAGTACTGTATGTTGGGATGGTTACTTGTTTGTTTTGTTGTGTCAAGGAAAGGAAGGTGTGATCTGTGCTGGTTGTGTTATCTCTTGGTAGTTGAAGGGCTGCCATCTGCAGAAAAAGAAAGAGCCGTCTGCTAGCTCCTGTGGTTAGGCGTTAACAAGTGTTTTTGAGTGGTCTCGCTCAGTCGGATGTAATGGAAGCACAAGAAAGTAACTTGTAAACTCACGCTTGAAGGAATGGAAACCAGATTACTTTTCATAACCTGTTTATCATCTTTTCAGAGAAGAGAAAAGAGGCTGAGGTTGGTTGGAGAAATTTGAATGTTTTTTAGGCCTGGTTCAGCTCCTCCTCTAAAATTTACTCTCTATCCCATAAAATGTTTGGATATATACATAGAGTATTAAATATAGATAAAAATAATAATTAATTGCATAGTTTGTCATTAATTTACGAGACGAATCTTTTAAGACTAATTAGTCCATGATTTGACAATGTGGTGCTACAGTACACATGCGCTAATGATAGATTAATTAGGCTTAATAAATTTGTCTCGGGGATTACTTACGGATTTTATAATTTATTTTTTTATTAATATTTGAACACTCTATATAACACTTCCTTATAACATGCGATTTGACACTGCTAAACTTTACGTCCAATATTTAAAGGAAAAAGTCTACTTGTCCCCCAACTATCATACTTGGTCTACTTCACCCCCTCAACTATGAAACCGTCTGTTTTACCCCCTGAATTATCTAAAACCGTCTGTTTTACCCCCCGGGGCGGTTTTCAGCGGCTGTTTTGCTACAGTAACAGCGGGTTTGCTACAGTAACGGTGGGTAAAACAGACGGTTTCATAGTTGAGGGGGTGAAGTAGACCAAGTATGATTGTTGGGGTCAAGTAGACTTTTTCCAATATTTAAACATACCGGTTTGGACAAGCTGGCTACTGGCTGGGGGGAGAAAAGGGAAGTAAAGAGAGTACAACAGCATAGTGAGTGAGCAGTATCGGTCAGCGTCTCCCCCGCAGGACGCGCTGATGGGACAGTGAAATTAGGTGCAAATATTGTTTATTTAGTTATCTATCTTTTGTTTCTGTTACCCGAGTGGGTTACATTACGCTGTTGAATTTGGACCCATCGATCATGAGTATGGTCGGCGCGAGATTCGCTTCATCTTTTTTTCCTTTACAGTGAGTAGTGCACAATATTTCTAGTGGCACTCGATTTGGAACAATATATACAGGAACTTTCTCTGTTTCCTGTTTGTTTTTCTGTGAAAATAGACCAATTTCTATCATTTCAATTTTGAAAGGATCTAGACGTAGCTACGTCAAAGCTGGAGAGAGGAGAGGGAGTGAGATCGGTCAAATTAAGCTCGAGATCAAGGCAGATATCTGGCTCCGTTCGCTTCGTTAAAAAAATAAGTTAAAATACTGTTTCGTCTGATTTGTTTGTAAGAGAAAAACACTGTTCTAATTAAATAAATAAACTGTAAGGTACGGATTATAGGGAGCGAATAGGGCCAGTGGTCAGGGCCAATACAGCTAGCTGTGTACTCAGACTACTGTACTACAAGTTGTACTAAATAAAATCACTACTAGTTGGTGTGGGTACTATTAGCATTGTACCAAAAAATGCCCCCACACTCCAACGCGTGAGCATCTGAAGGTGTGTGTGTGAATCGACAAAGACGACTCTTGTCTCGCTCACCAAAGCAGAGAACATCACCGCCGTGCAGCTCATGCGCTTAGTGAAAGTGTCCCTTTTTTTGTGTTTTTGTTTTCACATGCATTTGAAGAAGTTGGTCCTCCATAATATATATATATATATATATATATATATATATATATATATATATATATATATATATATATATATATATATATATATATATATATATATATAAACATATGAGGAAAAAAATGAAGAGGTTGTTGCTCAGGTAAGGCGTGGCGAATCTAGAAATCTAAAACATCTTTAAACTGTAGACCTCCTCCTCTCTAGCTCTTTGGTATTTAGAAATGTTGTAGGTGGTGGGGCCGTGGGGTTGAGTCCCATCGCTGGATCCGCCCTAAGGGAGTGTTTAGTTTCCCTAAACTCTTAAATTTGGCACTATGCAAAAAGAAAATTTTCCGTCACATTAAACTTGCGGCACATGCATGAAGTACTAAATGTAGACGAAATCAAAAACTAATTGCACAGTTTGATTGTACTTTGCGAGACGAACGTTTTGAGCCTAATTAGTTAATGGTTGGACAATTATTACCAAATACAAACGAAATGCAACAATGCGCTATAGTGTCGCACAATGAATTTGTCGGCGCCAATTCCGGCCAACTAAACAAGGGCTAAGTAGCTTCATATGAGACGAGAGGCAGCAGCCATCATCTTTCACGGCGTCCAGCCGAACAAGATGTGATGTGCATTGCACGAGCACGTGCTCTGACTGCGATGCGCCGAGGGGGCACAAGCACAATGGCCAAGCCTTGTTTGTTGGCCCAGCTGCACGTGCTCTGACTGCGATGCCCTTCATAAAACAATCGTGAAAGAGAAACAGAGAAGAAATCCGCATCGACCAGTTGCTCATCATACACCAACACCACGGTTCATTTACTTTCTCATTCAAGGCCCAGCTGCACGCAGGCACACCACAATCTGTGCAGGGCAGTGTGCAGGCAGCGACGTCCCAATCGCCGCTCAACGCAGCTGACGACTGACAGCCGGCCTGCCTCCCTCCCTCGGTATTTATTTACCATCAGTACTCAACATGAAACAAAAGGTACTCAGTACCCTGATGCACGAGCATAAGCAATTAACACGTCCCCAGTGCTGCTAGTACTTCTGTACCGTCCCTCCTCAACCTAACCTGGCTCCGCCAGATCAAGTGCTGTCATTCGTTACAGGGACTTCAGTATTGCACCAGCATAACCTTACACCCTGTCATTCGTTGTGTACATTGGTGCTGGTGCTAATAATATTGATGGATTGCACAAGACTTACTTGCATAATAATCAGAGACAACCAATAAGATGATAATTGCTGCAGCAGATTACAGATAAGAATCCCAAATCTGTTTAGTAATACCCAACAGCTGGGGAAAAGGGTGTGTGATATACCTTATCTATACCTATCTATCCAGGTGCACCAAGACATTAACAGACAGAAGAAGATCTGAAATATCAATTGGGGTTGGTAGTTTTAACGGTCTCGATCCTATACTACCCATCGTGAAAGAATGTCAGGAGCCTTCAAATCAAATTAAACAGAATATCATTATATACGGAGTACTATCATCCAGCGCTAACAACTAATCTCCAGAGCTCCACGTGAATTCATCCTAAAACGTGCATTTTTTTTTTCAAATAAAAGGGAATGGCATTAGCCTCTAATCAGGCAGCACCAACACATAATCTCCAGAGCTCCATGTGAATCAAATCCTCAGATGTGCAGTTTCTAATAAGGGTACTAGTTATAGTTACCTACCGTCTTGAGGTAATCAGGGCGTATGGTAACAAAAGATCAAAACCAGAGAGGGCTCATCCATGTGTTCACTGCACAGTGGAATGATTTGAGTAACGATAATTCAACCTTTATACAAGCAGTTACGAAAACGGATGATGACATTTTCATGAGCAGTTTGGAAGTGATGACTAATGAGGCCACCACCCACCACACTAATGATGCCAAACCAAGTCGGCAGATCCCAATGAATTTCTATGTAAGCAGCAACAGGCCACGTTTATGTCTAGTCCCCACCCTGAGTTCAAAGTGATTGCAGATTGGAAGCATTTTTAACGTCATCGGTGATCGGCCGATCGGTCGTCATCGATTGTGATCGCATTCATTTTTAACACATGACGGTTGAATCCAAACAACGGGACGAACAGCAATTTGATGATGATGGACTGACAGAGTTATGAGAAGCATATAAGTGGTTTTGAGTCCATTCAAACTGAGTGACACGGGATAGTAGTAGTATTTGACAAGAACGCAACACACGGACTAACTGACTGCACACACGCGCGGCTTATTTGGCGACGAAGGAAGGCGAGAGAGAGATTTCTAACACATAACAACAGTAGCAGCTAGTAGAAGCAAGGGATGGATCGGTTGGATTCATACGGGCGGCAGGGGCGGCTGCTCTTGCTTCTGGTCGCCCTGGACCTGGTCCTTGGCGGCGGCGGCGACGACGGGGAGGGAGGAGTCCGGATCGGGATTGACGACGTCGTCGTGGCGGGGTGCGGCGGCGAGGATGAGGGGGCGGTCCTTGGCCTCCTCGTGGTCGCGGTCGTCGTCGTCGTCGGTGGAGAGGTTGATGCAGGAGCAGCGCTCGAGGGAGGCGAAGAAGGCGGAGGTGACGCTGGTCCCCACCCAGGTCGCCCAGCTCTCCATGGCCGGCGAGGCGAGGCGAGGCGATCGATCTGCTGCTAGGGTTACGGTGCGGAGGAGTGGGTCAAACCAAACGCACGCGGAGAGGCAGGCAGGCGAGGAAGAGGAAGAAACACGGCTGAGTTGCTTCGACTCCACCAGCACAGCACAGCAGCGGTCAGCGGAGGAGAGTAGTGGCACGCACGCCGGACGACAGCCCATCAAAAGATACAGGAATGCAAGGCGGCAAGGCCCATCGATCACAGCCCACCCGACGGCTGGCCTAGCAACGTAGTACGAGTAGCTGCTTTCTGTGTTTTCCTTTTCTTTTTCTTTTTACTAACAAACATGGTCGTGTGTAGTAAGTAACGGAATTGTTGATTCTAAAAATTAACGGAATTGTTGCATGGCCATCATGGCTTGTATGCCTCTTGTTTGGATTTCGATTGTGCTGCTCACCATGGCTAAAACACGCACTATTCGAAACATGGTCCCTCGTTGGACTTCGATTCCGCTCGCTTTGAATTGAATTAGAAACATGAAAGAGTGAGGTGCTGTGTGACGAGCTAATGCACACACACAAACAAAAAACAAATGAGCAAGACAAATTTTCTTCTTTCAATGAGTATATATCGCTTTTCTCTGCCAAAGAAAAATAGCTCCCTTCTTTTTCCGTGACAGGGCCCAACCAGTCAACCACTCCACGGGGGAAGTCACCACAGCTTTCTCAAGAAATCCACGAGGTCCATACATACCCAAACGGTGCACCAAAACTCTCTGCATTTATTATGTTCACAAAAAACTCCAAAATTGATACGCATACGGTACTATTACGTAGCAAGCATACCGTCACCATCCATGTGATGCCACCTCTCAATATAGGCTATGGCCGATAAAACACATGCTACTGTATGACTTCGTCACGGTACAAGGACAGGCGCATACATGTTTTGTTACTTGACCATCTTCTTGTAGTCCTTGAAAGTGCCCGAGAACGGGGTCACCCTGCCCTCCGACACCACCCAAAGCTCGTCCACGCTTCCAGTGATGAGATGCTCGTCGTGACTCACCTGCGAAACCAACACCACCCGCCTTAGTCATCAACCCAAAGGAACGACTTGCAAGCAATACGAAATGCAAATCTACGCAGTGAGTGCTGTCTGGTCATACCATCAGCACTCCTCCCTGGAAGATGAGTAAACCCTGGATGAGCGCCTCAACCGCGTCCAGATCCTGCAACACAGAACAAGTTTATATTCAGTTCGGTCCGGTAATAGCTGCCTCCCAGCCCAGAGGTTCCTAATCCTCCATGTCAAAAAACAACAATTGGTACGCAGCATGATGATTTTGCTCACAAGATGGTTAGAAGGCTCGTCGAGGAGAATGATGTGTGGCTTCTTGAAGGTTATTTTCGCGAATGCTACCCTACTCTTCTGACCACCTGGAATTGCAATTGCTTTGGTTAGGATATCGAGAAATCAGCAATTCTGTTCTACACGGAGATGAACCCCTTAGCAAGGATGCTATAGTTCTGCGCCCGTTTCATCAGCTAAAACCTTCTATGGAATTGCTACGATTTCTACCTGATAAAGTGTACATAGGTTGGAGGGCAAGGCTTCCTGAAACACCAAAAGAACCCAGATGTGCCCTCAACTTCTGCTCAGGCACACCCTGCAAACAGCGCCATATACATTTTCTCACTTATAAGATGCCATTCAAATTCAGGTCACATGTAGAAGGAATATCCATCTTATTAGCTAACCACATGATGGAGCTCATATCCAACAAACACCAAAAGGGATGCTTCAACTTACCGGGTAGCACTTCATCATGTACAAAAGGGGATTCACCGTCAAATCAAGGCCATCAACATGATGTTGATTGAATACAGCCATGCGAACCTGTAAAAACAATCATAAGAAAATTTCAAAGAAACAAACAAAAGAGAGGATCCTGCATGGAAAACATGGCAATCAACAATGATAGCAAATAGATCTCATCATTTGTGATGGGCACTATTATGCTAGTAAACCAAAGAAAAAAAAACATTCAACATTAAGGATCAAGGTTCAGATTATTTTGTCTGATTCAGTAATGGCACTGATTGATACAAGCATCAGAACCACACCCTGACAAGTGAAGACCCAATATGCACATACTGGCATCTCAATACAATACTGTTATGAAATTCAGACAATAAAGCTCAAATGACATAAATCAAAGTTCATGTAACACAGCTTTGTTAAGGTAGAAAATGAAAAGCATTTTAAATAATGGTAAACACAGCTGTAGCTACAGAAGAATGAAGCACCTTGGGAGACCGGAATACTGTTCCAGAAGTTGGCTGCAGATCCCCAGATATTAGTTTCAGTATAGTGGACTTGCCAATGCCATTAGGACCAACCACTGAAATAACAAGTCAACGAGGGATTGAAAAATGGAAGAACGACAACTTCAAAAACCAGACATTAATATGCAGTAAGATTACAATGAGTGGAACAAGGAAATCATACTTGCCATGCGGCTGTCAAGGTCAATACCAAAATTCAAATTTTTAAACAAGGTAGGCCCTCCAGGGTAACCAAACGAGGCATCACTGCAAAAATGGAAAGAATTATTCAACAGAGAACACATGGATGTCTAAAATTTGCCTTAAAGAAAAGGTAGAAAGAATAACAAACATCCAAAAAGATTTCATAAATAGCATTAGGTATCAGAAACGAAACCTGAAACTAATAATTGGTGGTCCAGGGCGATCATCTGGGGTTGGAAATTCAAATTTATAGCTGCAAGGAATTATTTGAACAATTAATGAGTTGATTGTAAACAACATACCGAAGTACAATAGTTTAGGGAGCAGACATACTCTGGATCACTGACAACTGCATCAACATGTTCCATTCGCTCCAATGCCTGTGATAGCACAGATAAGAATTTCAAGTCAGACATCAAATTTGTCACTGAACAACATCCTAGATCAAAATGCCGGTTGAGAGTTTGTCCATACAGTATCTGTTAAGTGAAACAACTACAAAATTATTTACATGGAGACAAGAGTGAAAAAGTGTACCTTGATTCTCGATTGAACAAGTGATGCTCTCTTTGCATTGTACCGAAACTTGTCAATGAATGTCTACAAAGAGAAAACAATTAAAGTTCATCCCTGGTCTTCGAGAAAATATCGAGCAGTGCTTAATATCTTCAACAGTTTCCAGCTAATTAAAATTTCCATTCATCTTTGAGCTTACATCATGCAGAGATTTGTCCCAAGTGTTTGGTCTCACTAGACAATGAAAGCAGGGCTAGCCCAGCTCCAGCTGCCTACAGTCTCTAATTGGCCTATTACCACGTTCAAGCTAAAGAAAGATGCAGTCTAATGACTACTACTACCTCCACTTATGTAACATGGTGTATCAGACAAGCTGGACAGCTTGTTTTCTTGACATTCTCCTTGTCTGAACATTTCTTGTCTATGGTACAAAGCTATATGGTGCACTTGAAACGACCGGTGACAGTGAATGATTTGCTTATGTGCTCTTGAAAAGGAAGTGTAGAAACCCATAAAAGACGTGTGAGCACTTTGTTTTTGTATAGATCACCTTCCAGGTCTTTTTTTGCTTCAGAAACTACATAGTTTTCTTGAAAATAGGCATTAAAGCACTCTCAGAATGCATGATACTTGATAGAAATACAACCAACCTGCACGTGCTGTCTGGCCTTCTCATTTGTTTCGAAGGCTTTCTGCTGATTCTTAAGGTGCTCTTCCCTTGTCCTCTCAAATGTGTCATAGTCACCTTTGTAAGCATGTAGTTTTCTACCATTTAGATGAAGGATATCGGTGACAACCTAAAAAGTTCTGGCCATCAGTTCCAGTTTAAACTTTAAATCCACACAAGAAAAATATGCTATGCAAAATTTGTCAAATTAGCTCCTATGAAATGATATTGGGTGTTCATACCGTATTCAAAAACTCCCTTGCGTGTGATACAACAATGAATGTCTTTGGCCACTTCAGGAGATACGTTTCTAGCCATAACACAGCATGAAGATCAAGGTGGTTCTGGAAAGTGATATGTCGTTAGCATGTGCGAGCAAGTGAAGAAAAATAACCCCACATTTCCAACTTACTGTCGGCTCATCAAGTAGTAGCAAATCAGGCTCAATGAACAGAGCACGTGCTAGAGCTATTCTCATGCGCCATCCACCAGAAAATTGTTTTGTTCGCTTGCGTTGCATTTCTGGAGTAAAACTAAGACCCTGCAAATAATTCCTCCATTCAGAACAGTACAATGAAAATATGTAATGTGAGCACGATGTGCAAATCACCAAATCCTATGTGGTTCCTGAGATCAACATGCACAAATCCTACATGAACAGATGCACTCCAAGTACAAAACATCAAGGAAATGTGATCGCCCTTATTGAGGATTATCTATTTCAAGACGCATAGTTGCATACTGATGCTTGAAAGAAACATTGATGTGTAATCAAGGTAAGTGCTGAAATCAAAACTGGAGCAAAAGTAAACCAATGACATGATATTGTGCGAATGGTACAAACAAGGAAATAAAACAGACCGCCAAAATTGATGCCGCACGAGCCTCTGCTGCATCCGCATCAATGAGCTCAAGCCGTTTATATATCTCCTCAAGCCTCTTGCTGATAGAATCTTTGTCAAGGCCATCCTTGCTCTTGCCAGAGCTCTGCCCAAACTCAGCCTCAATCTCTAAATCTTTCTGCAAAACAGTGGCAACAATTAGCAGATGGGCAGAACACATGACAGATGCAGAAAATTCAAAGGAGGAAAACCATCAGGCAATTATGCCCCTAGTCAACCTGTTGTTGAACCAGACGAGCTTCTTCCTGCAAAAGTTGAACTCGTTCGACATCGGTGTTCAGAACACACTGCAAAGCTGTTGTATCATCGCCCACAACCTCTTGCTCAACATGCAATATCTGGCAATTCTTGGGAATACCATCAATCGCATGCAATGCCATCGCTCTGAGAAAAGATGTCTTCCCAGTCCCATTCCTTCCAACAAGACCTGAAACGGGTAAATAAGAAACTCTGAAACTTGCAGGGTATCATTTCAATGATAACTTTTACAGATATGTATAAACGAACTGCACATGCATGCTTCCCGGGCCCTGGACACAGTTTTATTATCTACTGAAAGCTACCAAACACCACAAAGTACTCACCATAGTGCCTTCCAAAAGCAAGTGTTATAGTGGCTTCTTGAATTAGATCACGACCACCAACAGTGACGCTGAAGTTCTCCATATGTATATCCCTAACAGCTGGTCCACCATCATTACTGTGGTTTACATAAACAGGAGGCATTCCAGCCCTAAGTTCCTCCATCTCCGCGACATGCATTTGATATTGAACCTGTGCCAGCAAGAAGGACAGTCCATAGAAGAAAGAAGAGCATAGTCAGGAAGGAAAACCTGCGTCTGCAAATAAAATAAGAACAGAATGGGGAAGATGCTGAACATCAGATGTATACTACCAAGAATTGCATCATGTGGCGATCTAAGAGGAGTCGTCTGCAAAATAGATTACCTCTCTTTGCCTCTCCTCTTTTCTTTTCCTCCGTTCAATCTTGGCTTTATCGCGCGAAGACAGCAGCGGTCCGTCGAATACTTCTGGTTGCGGCTTTTTTGGTGCGACGTCATCATCCATCCCCGCATTCATTCGTAACGGTGTAACAAGGCTGCGCATAACTTGTTTGGGTTTCACCAGACCATGCTTTCCAAACTTTTCACAAAGCATACTGCAGACCTATAGTGGACCGAAACAAGACACACGTAAGTGCTTCTGCATTTAGGTATCAATCAGCAATCTCTTTATTATCCATTTCCCAAGTGGATAGATTTCCTCACTGGCTCTCAAGGCTCTCTGTAGATATTATAGCATGACCAAGGGAAAATATGCAGCAGGTGGCACCACAGAAATGAACATCTAAATTGCAGAAAGCATCAGGAAGTTATGAAGCTAGGCTCCAATTCAAGCTGGTCTGATGACAACTGAGTCACATTGGATTGCAAAATGTTAGCACTACATCAACTAATTCCGAACAGCTATCCTCAAATTACTCATTGGATGACACACCCACCAGTAACTCAAATCAAACAAACTAGTGCAGTTGTCTCATATTCAAATCACGCAGAGAGTTGCTTTAATCAGAGGAGCTGGCTCCTGATAATTTAACCAAAAAACAAGGAACCACAGAATCCCAGCAATCCATAGCGCTTATGTGCAGCACGAAGCAATCGAGGCCATGACCATATCTGATTACCGGTCAGCGAGATGGCAACCTAGTCTAGCGTGAGTGGGATTAGTCAGATCGCAGAACAGACAGACCGTTGGTAGTGGTAGTGGTACCAGGACCAGGAAGGAAGGGCAAGGCGGTAGGGGTGTACACGGGGGCGGTACCTGGAGGCAGTGTTCCTGATCGGAGACGCATCCGGAGTCGATGAGCAGCTCCCCGAGCGCCTCGAAGATGCCGTGCCCTTCCGGGGCCCCGAAGTCGAAGTCCTCGTCGGCGAGGACGTTGGCGATGTAGTCGATGATGGGCTGGTCCACCTCCTCCACGACGTCGGCGCCCAGGACCTCCCGCACCACCCCCATGCTCGCGGCCGGCGCAGCCGCCATCTTCCCTTCCTCTTACCCTAGCGCGGCGGGCAGCGGGAGGGGGAGCCGGGCAAGGGTTTGCACGCTTGCTTGCTTGTCAGCGACCCGGCTCCGCCTACTGCTGAAGCCAATGGCGCGCCCGAGGACGACGCGGCCCAACCCACACTATTGCGGCCCATCGTGGTCCACTCCTAACCCATGTGAATTGTGGCGGATATGAACAAGCTATTATACGTGTGCCATTATAAAAATTAATAATTACTCACGTATCATCGTCATCACATCACATCACACTATTAAAAGAGCGTGTTTTTTGAGGGACTCTCCCCATATAATAACCGTTCGATTTATACGTCGTGTTATATGAGCCATTCGTCATGTGTCATCTTACTCTTCCTTTATAACAACCGTTCGATCTACACGTCGTGCTATATGAGTCCTCCATCATCCGTGATCTTACATGTAAGACTCCTTCTAAACCAAGATTCAATCTTAAATACATCTCAATATATAATCCAACCAGCCACCAGGACCAGGAAGGAAGTACAACTTCTACGTTGACGTACACCATTATTTTTCTTGCACTCCTGAGTCATGGCACGTCAATACGGATGCATGCATGCAACTAATAAATAAATTAATTGGAAAAAGAAAAATAATATGAAGGCACGTCAATATGACTGCATACGTGCGTGTGTGTATTAGCAATTAAAAGGAAAACAACATGCATGCAACTAATAAACAAATTATTTTCCCTCAAAAAATAAATTAATTAATTAGAAAAAGGAAAATACACGTCAATATGAATGCATGCATGCGTGTATGTATTAGCAATTAAAAGGAAAATAATAAAAATCTAAACACACATGATTTTGTTTGTTATGACAAAAAAAGAAAAAAAACTAACACGTGAGGAAGAATGCGACTGCAGGGCCTCTTCTAACGGATTGACCTTCCTGGATTCGGTTTTTCAACTAATTAGAAAATAGAAATTGAATTCCTTGGTTAATGGGCCCGTCAAATTAGGCGGCCCAATAGAGCACCGGTCCTTCTATGTATCTCGGATTAGAATTTCAAACGTGCGTTACTTATAGTACCGCATTGTGAATGAACAATAGCTGCAACGTGAAGGTGCAAATAAAACCAAGAAACACCCAGCAACACAATTCACACGTGAGGGACAGACAATCCTCCAAATACACATAATGTATGACAAAAAGGTGAAAAATAAAAAACTAAATATGTTTGTAAGAAATGATGAAAAAACGATCATGTACATGTGTTTTATCCTCTACTTTATTTTTTTGGCCAAAAAGGAAAAAAACATAAAATTACGTTGTTTATGGGCCAAAAAGCCTGCTAAATAAATTAAAACTACATTATTTAAGTCATAATTATTTTGCATCTACAAATGCTTCTTTATTTGTATCACGTTATTTTATATCTATTCATTTACGCATAATTTTATTACATCATTAATAAAGTCATAATCCCTCACATTGTTTGTACGTGCCTACAGTACACGTTGGGTAGCAAAGTATGGAAAGGGTAACTGCTGAAAACTTATAAGTAGTAAGCTCACTCCAAGATGAGTGCTCTCTTCTCCGACCTCCCTAGAGCCTGAGACAATGATGGGTTCTTCACCCATACGAGAATGGGGGTTCTCCAACCCTACGAGGATGGATGGACAAAAATATAGAAATAGAAAAAGATAGCGGCAACATGAGCCGTTTAAAAAGGTGACAAGCGAAAAGTGCAGCGAAATATGCAGTTGAGGCATAACGAATGATTTGAACCTTGTTCTACACGACCCGATCAAATCGATCAAGCACTTGCCATCTACCTTTATAGTATATGGACAATTCAATTAACATTCCATTTCATTTAAAATAAGTTTTCAGAAACACATGCCTGTCGCACGTGCATATTTGCTAGTCATTAAAAAGGTTGAGTTATCGTAGTTACCACTGCTCTAAACTCTTTTGCTTTGCAAGCCATTCCATCCACGTTCTGTTTGTTTGTCATTGTTTGGGAGCCCTGACATGTGGACCCGGGCTATGAAAACGTCCAAAATACCCTTCTCTCATCCCTATCCTCTCGCTCTCTCTCTCTCTCTCTTTCCGACTCTCTCGTTCCCATCTCGCTCCCACGCACGCGCAAGGACAGCGCTAGGGAGAAGGCGCTACGGGAGCCTAGAGCAGGTGGTTCAGGAGGCCAACGCCGCCCCGCGCCATGCGTTGTAGCAAGCGGTCTAGTAGGGCAACGCGATCGGGCCACAAAGAAAGATCACTTCCCGTTACCCTTCATTGATGAGATGTTGGAACGGCTTGCAAAGCACTCTTTCTTCTGTTTTCTTGATGGTTATTCGGGTTATCATCAAATTCCTATCCACCCCGACGACCAAAGTAAGACCATCTTCACATGCCCATATGGGACATATGCATATCGACGAATGTCTTTCGATCTATGCAATGCCCCTACTTCTTTCCAAAGGTGCATGATGTTCATCTTCTCCGATATGATCAAAGAAATCATGAAAGTCTTCGTAGACGATTTCCTGTCTATAGTAAGAATTTTGATGATTGCTTGAGAACCTGGATAGGATCTTACAAAGGTGTAAAGAGAAGCACTTAGTCCTGAACTGGAAAAAATGCCATTTCATGGTTCGTGAAGGAATAGTGCTAGGACATAGAGTGTTCGAGCGTGGTAATGTGGGATAGAGGTGAACAAAGCTAAGGTAGAGGTTATAGAATAGCTTCCACCTCTACAAATGTTAAGGGTGTTCGTAGTTTTATTAGGCATGTTGGTTTTTATAGGCGGTTTATAAAAGATTTCTCAATTTGCCCGCCCTTTAACAAACCTGCTTGCTAAAGATGCACCCTTTGTCGCCCCTTAACACGTGCAACTCTTGTCTATTGCGACAACATGAGTATCGTGTATTTGTCAACTAATCCCGTTCATCACCAAAGGACCAAGCACGTGGAGATTGGTCTTCATTTTATTTGAGAGCACATGGCCCTTGGTGCCATTTGGATCCTTCATGTTTCTATATCCTTTTAGTATACCGATATATTCACGAAGAGGCTACCCACGGTTGTCTTTATCATCTTCCGCTCCAGTCTCAGCGTTTCCTCTTCTCCCGGTTAACACTGCATATATATTGATGAATGAAAATCTACAGACTTTTACTCTCCCTAATCTTCGTATTCTCACAGGGAGGATAGGGAGGACGACGACTTGAGACCTACTGCAGAGGCATTGTTGCCTGGCTTAGGCGCAAGGCGCACGTAGCATCTCCATGGCACATGCGCCGGGAGCAGGAGGCAGGGGACGACGGTGGAGGAGATGAGCGAGCAATGCCTTATGACCGGGCGGGCCGTGGTCCATGGGCCATGGCATAGACGCCGAGAACAGGCGGAGGTGATGCAAGTGGTGGCTTAGGTAAGGTTGGCAAACTAGTGGCGACGACGGCGTTGTCAACAGGCGGCGGCGTGGTGGAGTGGTTTCCTCGAGGGGGGAAAAAGAGAAAATAGGCTGCGGCGTGGTGGTACGCTCCCGAAGCCCATCCGTCGTCAATTTTTTTCACAGCCAACAAGTAAGCAAAGGAGAGAGTTTAAAAAAGAAGTAAACAAAGGAGATGGCATATGATTGCTGACACGTGGCTATCCAAGGGCCACAGGGTGAGGCGGTGTGCAGTTCGGTTAGAGCATCTCTAAGAGTATCCTAAATCTCCTCTCAATCTGTGTTTTTTTACAAGATAAAAAAACCTTCCTCCAACAACTAATCAATCCTCGTACTCTTTTGTCACTCGAAAAACTCCCCCAACCCGCATAGAGTTACACGCCGTGGTCATCGTGCGTATCCTCTCCTCCCGCGCGGTTTCCCTCGTGTCGTTGTCCTTTGGCGCGGTTTCTTCCTTAGTGCCTTCTCGTGCCGCCGTCCGAAGGAGATCGCTCATGTCGCGTTGAGCTTCGCGGCGACGCTGTCCAGCCCACGGTGGAGGTGGTCGCTGGCGACGACTTCAAACTCCCTGCGACGGCGGAGGAGCGCCCTGGCGACGACTTCAAACTCCACCGCCGACGTGGGCATCCGAAACCTAGGCCCGAGCATCATCTTCAACAGGTACGCGAGGTCATAGCCGCCGCTGGCCGTGACGCCGCCGGCGCGGCCCACTTGCACAGCCGCGGACCGAACGCTGCCACGGCGTCGATGCCGTGCCGCCGTGTCTGGTCCAGGTCGATGCCTCTGGCCCGCAACGCCACGATGGACTCCGCCGCATGGCGGTGCCGCCAGACATCGAAGCCTTTCGCGAAAAAAAAAGTTGCTGCAAAAAAAATTTACCTAAGTGGGACTAAATTTTGTTTTTTAGATAAATATTAGGTACTATTAGTGATGATCTTCTTTTTTTTTCTCCCAATAGTTTTGGGGAAGGAGATTTAGAATACTCTCGGAAATGCTTACTGGTATACGAAAACAAAGAATGTTTGTGATTCGGGTCAGTACAATATACGAGGATTAGCAAGAGTGCTAGTTTTTATTGAGACACAAGCTTTGGAAACTAAAAAAGCTACTACTATTGTATTTCACATGGGTCCGCTCGGCTGTGATTTTCATGACGCTGCAGCGGATGCGGCGGCGGCTGCTTATTTTGTTCTACAAAGCACAGTACTTGCACGCAGGATGGCTGCAGCAGTGCTGCTGCCAGCAGCAATTCCGATCAGGCTGACTTCAAAACCCGCCTTGATCAAACTGTAAACACTGCTGACAGTTAATTCGTATTGCTTCAGGAGAAACATTTCTAAATCTAAACTAAAACCAATAACTTGGAAGTGTGCTGCCATGATTGGACTCCTGAATTTTAGCTTCTTTTGAGACAACGGTTACTGCATACTCCGTATATTTTATACTAAAATTATAGTTTTAGTCCGTTGTAATTTACGTAGACATAATCTGTAATTTTCGGTTCCAAAAATAAATAAAAAACTGTTAGACAAAACCACAAACCCGATAAAATCTAATTCATGTCGGCACGAAGACAATTTATAATTTACAATTACTTCTATAGTTAGACTAGGACAAAAAATTAATATATTATGATACAAAGACAAATAAAAAATCATAAAAGTAACAATTTACTTGTACTAGTTGTACCAGAGTGTTGCCTAAAATTATCTTAAAATTCAGGCAACTGAAATATGGAAGTGTTTAACTCCATTAACACAAGAGAGATGGAAAATACAATCCCTATTTAAGGAGTCTTCGGCTTGGGCTTGAGTCTCTTGAGCTGTGAGTACAGGAAAACTCCGGCAAGTGCGATCGCAGTACCTGTACACACACAGATGAAAGCATGTAATGGTGATACAACAGAAGGATGAAATAGGACAAAAACAGAGAAACAAGTTTAAGCAACATGCTTACCGATAGAGTTGATAGGAGAAACAGGTGTCCTGAAGAACAGCACTGATGTTACAATGACCACAACACGCTTAACACAGTTGCCCACAGAATGAGTGACAGGAGACACCATCGCCAAAATCATGTAAGACACCTTCAAAAAAATCAAACAAGAGAAACAATGAGACACTGAAGATATCCTTGCAATACACATGCAGCTACGTATATAGGAAAAGAAAGAATATATCAAATGTCATGCATTAGGAACGAAATCTTGTACACCCGCTTTTACAGGTCTTATTTTGGCCAATCAGCACTATGCCGCCTTGACTATGACATCATGTTAAGGCACAACACCATACAGACACATGCTCCATGATAATAGAATCTCATTTGCGACGAGACTACGCTGATATACTAACTACAATAAGATTGCTTTAGTGGAGATGGTTTTTGTTGTAGACACACGGTTCACATTTTCCACACTGCTGGATATAGCCTAAGATTTTTGAAAATCAACACTTTTACAAGTTTATGTGCGTAAGTATTCCTCCCTCCAAGCAGGCCATTAGCAACTTAACGCTACATATGCAGCACAGGGTTTAAAGGCATAAAATACAAAGACATAATTAGTTCCTCATGCTATTTGCAGCTGTTGCAAGCCACATATGTGGAATAAAAAATGTATTTGCAATCTGCACAACTCTGAGCTCTACATAAAACTGAAACATCGAATAGATAACACACTGCAGTCTACAACTCAAGATATGAATATATATCACCAAGTACATGGAGTAACTTGACTGACCTGTTGGTATGCATGGAAACACAGTCCAGCAATAAGAGACCTTGTAAGGACCTGGTTTACATTCAGACCCTACAAACACATAAAGACAATCAAAATTAACCCTGATAGTTCTGCAAGGTGCAGTTTCCTGTCTTTATCTTTTACTTTGGTAAGCAATGGATTCAAATTTGAACATTGTTACACTTACAGCAGATTGCAAAAATGTAGGAGTAATTTTGACACCTTCTGTAAACAAGGTAACAGGGGCCAAAACGAAAAATGACATCACTGTAATGATAGAGAAGAGATTAAGGTTGTCCAAGGATTCCTGTGGAAAGAGAGCATATGAAGTGCATTAGGAATTAGAGATGGAAGTGGACAAATTGCATATGATGGACATGACAGAAAAGAAGCCAATGCAAGTTCATAAACAAACTATCTTTAAGATGCAAGATATTTTAGTTACCTCTTTCTTAACCATGAGCTTCTTGCTCAGTACATTCCGGGATTGAAAGGTAACATTTGAAGCCATTGCACTCCAAAAGCCAGCCCTGTTTTCATCAAATTACCACCAAGTTAATATATTTCACAGTGGAACTCAGGGATACTAATGGAAAACTATTCAAAAATAGCATCACCATGTTTAAACTGTACATAAGATTTTAGGAAAGATTATCAGAAGATATACATTGCTGAGTGAATCAGTTTTAGAACACTAGCTATTTGAATATCATTCTATCATGCATTATGTCACATCATAGTCACTTTTGAAAAAATTACATCACTTTTGCGGCGGTACATCACTTAGGAAAGATTATATCACTTTTGGGTGTAACAGAAGCTCCTACACTATAAAGTTTAGTTTGGCTATGCTTGGATTCAAATGATAGTGATTGTTACTTACCAGTTAAAGGATGCCTCAGTAAGAGATGCCAATGCAACACCACCAACAATTGGAAGAAGAGATACTACTACCCAAACAGTAGGTAACTGCCATCCGAATACGATTTAGTACAAGAAGACAAAGAAATTTCTTAAAATTCAAAACATGTTGCTTGCGTAGCATTTGTATAGGGATGAAAAATTACCTCGCCAAGGAAAATTGCAGAAAGAAGAACAGAAAAGAAAGGCTCCATAGCCTTGATGGTGTGCGTAAATGATACTGCAACTTTCCCAAGGCTCATGTTGGTGAAGAGATTGCCCATAGTGTGAACAATAGCCAGAGGTAGGATGGCTATAAGCTGAAAATTGTTAATATGAACATGAGTATTAATACAGATCCAAGTAAACAGCGTAAAGTTTGTAATAAAATGTTAAAAGGTTACCTGTGCTCCAGAAATCTTTGGCCTCTTAATAATACCTGTGATCCACATGAACAAAGATGCTACAGTTCCGACAGCAAATTGAACTTCTGTGATGTTTATGGGGTATGGGAAAACCTTGAGAACCTGTCACATACAGTAAAGGCAAGAGAAAGTTGATGTATATCTTCCTGGATATCAGTACAAATCTAGCATTCTGCCAGGAAAAAGTGCTCTAAGATAATAAAAAGAAGAGTTAAATGCACCGTAGGTCCATTGACTTTTGGTGGCGTGTCATCTAGATCCATCAACTTTCAAACTGTATTTTTGGGTCCATTAACTTTTGGTGGTGTGTCATCCAGGTCCATCAACTTTCAAACTACATTTTTAGGTCCATTAACTTTTGGTGGTGTGTCATCCATATCCATCAACTTTTAAATTACATTTTTGGGTCCCTAAATTTTTTAACTGGTTCACCGTAGGTCCATAGCCCTTCGTTTAGCGAATAGATCTAACATGGCACGCCAAAAAAACAGCCACCGTGGAGTACAGGACGAGATCACCATCCGGAGATAATCTTCAATACGAAGAACCTGATGGGATCACCATCTAGGGTTTCTCGAGCGGCGGCTCGAGGGGGAATAAACTCCACAATAAAATCCAGTCTAATCTACCTGGTACAAGGCCAAAGGCCACAGGTATAGGCACGCAAGCCACCTGACCCAAACAAAACTCGGACTCCACCAGCCCAACTAGGACCGATTGACCCTGAGTCCCGCCAATTTGATTCACGTACACAGGTGCACGCAGGCACTAAAAGCTAGATGCTAGATAAAAGATCGTATATCACAACTGGATAGGAAACTAATGCATGGAAATAATAAAATACTACGGCAAGGATGCTAATCACTTTGGGAAAATTCTATCGATGATCTCCACCTCTTTAGAATTAGTACTGATGTATTTTGTTGGCTTTATTTTCTCCTCCTTTCCACGCAATAATAAGGTACCTTTATAAAATATCTTTGATGACAGTCCAACAGTTATAAATTTCTCCATATACACAATATATTTATCCTTAAAAATAATAGTTCCAAATTTAAGACCAGAGGATATGAACGAATTACCAGCTGCTACATTTGAATTATTGCTAGACAAGTCTCCATGAACATCTTGAGGAGCTATGGACTCATCACCTACTCCACGGTGGTTGCTTATTTGGCGAGCCATGTCAGATCTATTCGCTAAACGAAGGGGTATGGACCTACGGTAAACCAGTTAAAAAGTTTAGGGACCAAAAAATGCAATTTAAAAGTTGATGGACCTGGATGACACATCACCAAAAGTTAATGATCCAAAAATGCAGTGTGAAAGTTGATGGACCTGGATGACACACCACCAAAAGTTAATGGACCAAAAAATGTAGTTTGAAAGTTAATTGACCTAGATGACACACCACCAAAAATTAATGGACCTACGGTGCATTTAACTCTAAAAAGGAAACTTGTACACTGAATATCAGTTCTGTATGTTCAACAAAACAATGAATTTTTACATTGCAAGATTTTCTACAAATGCCAGTACTGACACCAGGGCAGAGTAAAGCAGCAGATTAATAAGTAGGCCACTGGTCAGTAGGCCAAAATATTGGAACATAAGTTCTTAAACAAGGTTAGCATCAATCATAATAAAACAATCAAAATAGCACATACATTTAATTTTCAGCCAAGTTCAATGTTATCAGTCTAACATAAGTTGAACATATGTAAGACCCTCACATAGTAGTCTGAACATATGTAAGACCCTCACAGGTACCTTGCATAAAACAAAACCCCCCATCATAGTAGTCTCCCATATATATTTATAAGAACCAAATTAACATCTGCACACCAAAAGCAGAAAAGAATCTCTAATTTCTTAAAACAACTAACACCTCCACTTATGTACACTAATAAGGCTGACAAGAGTGGCAAGACATCTCAATCCATTTCTACACTTTTAGCAACAAGGTAGTACCACTTACAGTAAACATCGTCATCCTACAGAGATAAACAGGGAATTCAACATTTTTAAACATTCAGAAATAATACTTGTTGCTGAGCAAACAATGCGAGATCCAAAATGACAAAGAGCAAAAGAAACATGAGAGAAATAATCAAACTCAATCGTATCAGCAGAATTACCATCTCAAGTCATCAGATATTCAGAACCACCAAAATTACATAAATTACTCTGCCCATTAATCTATCTATCTGGAATCCTCTTATGCAAGACTGAGGGAAGCGTACAAGACAACATCATCACTCCGCAGTCCGCACCCAAAGAGGACAGGACAGGTAAACAACCACGACACTAGCGTACCAATTAGCTCAGTTCAAGAACGCAATCTCACGTCAGGACATGTGCTCCACTGACCTGCTTGTTATAGATGTTGAAGTAGATGTTGAACAGGTACCAGAGGCCGAAGAGGGAGCCGAGCCACAGCGTCTTCGTGAGTCCGCCGCCTTCCTCCGCACTCGGGGCCGCCACAGCGTCCCCGGCCGCGCCGCACGACACCTGTCGCTGGCGGGACTTGGCCTCCCGATCCGGCGAGGCTGACAGCAGCCCGAGAGCCAGACCGGGAGTGGTAGCGATGGAGCCAGCGGCGGAGACGCGGAGCGGGAGGGCCGGGAGGAGGGGGCGGCTAGGATTACGGCTCACCAGCTGCCCGGCGGGGCACGGCCGGAAAGCCGCGGCGCTCTGCATTATTCTAGAAGGGATGATACGCCACTTGCAGAACCTCCACACGGTGGGGCTGCCGGGCTGGGGAGCTGGACGACGGGCAGTGGCGAGGTCGAGGTGGCGGTGGGCAGCACGGGCACTGGGGAGCTCCAGCCTCTCCAGGGGATGATGGGATGGGATAGCTTTATCTTTGACAACGGGACATGGTCATCGCGTCGGAAAACGAAAACTGGGCGGACTGGACTACCGTGCCGGCTCCCTCTCTCTCTCTCGCTCCCTCTCTCCTCACCTCTCACGTCCACCTCTATCTCATCCGCTGCAATCCGTGACGTGAGACTGTGAGAGAGGGGAGGGGACGGGGCCGGAGCCTGGCGGGGAAACGAGTGGACCAAGATGGTGGAGTATTGTACGTATCTTGGTACATATATACGATATATATTGTATACAGATGATGAGTTGCCAGTTGGTGGACCAACTTGCTTCCCTTTCTGTGTGCACGCTTTTTGACGCAAGATCGACGGACCAAAATATGCCTTCCCGGGTAGTTAGCTTCCGAAAGAGCGAAATTCACAGCCGGTGCTGAACTTGGCCGGCGGGGTAGCTGAACTTGTAAAATAATATCTATGAGTCCTAAATTTGATAGGCAGTGTCATTTAGGTTCTTAAACTTTTAAGATGAGCAGGTTCCTAAACTTAGCTGCTGGTGTCATCTCGGTCTCTGTTCAAGGTGATCATCGTAGGTCCCAAAACTTGACAAATGGTGTCAACCCTGTCCAAATGTAATAATATTAAAAGTCACATATAGTATTAAAAGTTTTCTCTATTAAAAGTTACTTCTAATTTTAATATTTTTTTAAAGTGTTAACAGTCGTATTATAGAAGTAGCTTTTCTTTGTTATTAATAGTATAATATTATTAATAGAACTTTTAGAGGAGTTACTTCTATAATACTACTATTAAAAATTTTAAAATAATACTAAAATTAGAAGTAACTTCTAATAGAGAAAAGGTTTAATACTATAGGAATTTTAATACTATTAATAATACATAAATATTAAATTAATTTTAGTATTTTTCTATTTTAGTTTAAACCTAATATATTTGTTGTTGTAAATTATTTTAATACTTTAATTTATTTTTTGCTGATGTAAATTATTTTATATAATTTACATTTTTTATGATAAATATTATATAAATAATGATTGATTAATTAACATATGTTGGATCTACATGTAACGTACGGTCAACGCGCCACACCAGTTTATAGAGTAGGTTAGACCAAATTTGGATAGAGATGATACCACTTGCCAATTTAGGGACCTGCGGTGATCACCTTAAAAGTTCAGGGACCGGAATAACATCGTCGACCAAGTTTAGGGACCTGCGGTGATTATCTTAAAAGTTCAGAGACCTGGATGACACCATGTGCTAAGCTTAAAACCCCACAAATATCACTTTAGAAGTTCAGGGAGTTGAATGACATTGCCGGCCAAGTTGAGAAACCGACGGTGAATTTTGCTCCTTCAAGAAAAACCAGACTCAATTGCAGCCCCGCCGCCACCACCGTCCGGATTCACGGCCATTGAGCGCAACCACCGTGACCACCGTCGGGATCTGCGACCATTGAGCGCCGCCGCCGTCACCGTCGTTGGGATCCGCGGCCATTGAGGGGAAGAGGACCAAGCCCACCTGGCCGTCGGCGGCCAGTGCTGTCGCTTTGGTGCTCACCGACAAGGACCTCCTCCGCCTCGTCTTCCCCACCTGGCCTAGTTTAACTGTTCAAGAAGCACCGGTTTGGTATTAGTAGTAGTTACTGTTTCTTTGTTTTTTCTTCTTTTGTTTATACTTGAGTAGTTCCTGAAACCATGTCTTTCCAAGATTTGCTCATGCAATCAAGCTCATGTTTAGTCCTCCTAATATTCGACATGACAGGGACTTTAGTCCAAAGTCTCTGGATTAAAACACCCTTCACTGGTTCGGTAAAGGTACACAGCAGATCTCATCTCTCTATTTACTGATTTATATATATACTCTTTATTTATTCGATCCCGCCTAGCAATAATGTGACCTGTAAACATTCATTCATTATTCCTATAAAAAATAAAAAAAAACATAAGAGCAATGTTAAATGTCTATGAACTATAAGTAAGTTCAGAAAAAGTGTAAAATTGAACATTAATATATTTTGGTGTACCATATCAGGTTACCCGGTGAGAAACTATAATAGATGGATCTTGTGAAAAGTAACAACTCTCATACTCCGTTAGGAGAATGATTGTATGTGGCTTTGAAAAGAATATCATGGACATGGAAATTGTATTGGGGCAGCATGCTGGAAAGCAGGTATTCCTGCCTTAGAAACCCTTATGCATGTTTAATGACGAGATGTTGCCTTTTTAATTTAAGAGAAAACAGTTTTCCATTCGACTAAACTTTGCCATGACCATCGATAAGGGCATGGGCAAACTATTCCCCACGTTGGAGTGTACTTGCCAGAACCGGCATTGCCAAATATACGTAGCACTATCTAGGGCCACGGCTAGATTGAACACGAGAATCTTGGCCCTCCCTGTTATTGATAAGAATGCGAATAAGGTGAAGAAAAAATAACACGACGATAAATGGCACATACACAAAGAATATTGTTTATAAAGAAGTTCACCCTAGTTTAGGTAATATTTCTCGTTTACTGGTGTTGTCAAGATTGTATTTTAGTGTCCGCATGCACAAGTGTTGCCGGATGATTTTTTAAATCTTCATAAAAAGTATCTAAGTTACATTCATATTTGTGTTTTAGGATGTTGACGCCAACGAGATGGAAATGAGAACATTGTGGGACTGTGGGAGCAAATAATTATATGACAGGAGCCGATCCTTACTTAGTATGCAAGCAGATACCTAGAGAAACAAATGGAAATACCTAGAGAATCATATGACAGGAGCCGATCCTTACTTAGTATGCAAGCAGATACGAAGGAAATGCCAATTCTGTGCTGCTATACTATTAAGTGAAAATACAATACGATTTTGTTAGAAATTTAGGCATTTTCATTGTCAATTTAATCTAGAAATATAACATCAGCAGGTTCATGACGGCATATATGCGCATGTGTATATCTCTAACGAACGTTACAACATGTAGAGATGACATACAGATGAATACAGTAAAAGCGCAAAGTACAGTAATCACAGAGATTAGAGTGTACCTAGCGGAGGGTCCCATGCCGAGGGCATCAGAGGCTCCATTCGCACTAGTCGACATAGTGCGTTGCTCGAAGTCGCGGACCACAGTCGATGCAGGACGATGTTCGCAGTGCACTCCCACGAACGGATCACCAGGAAGAAGACGCCTTGCTGTTCCGCAGTCAATCACCGGGAAGAAGACGGGTTCCGAGAGCGATCGTCACTAGGAAGAAGTGCGTACGTAGACGAGTAGTCGCGGATCGCTCCCCAAAAATCTAATCGCCGCACATCCCGTGCAAGGTTCTCAGGCGGGCGAGGGTTCCGGAGGTACCTGCTCTCCCGCTACTCCGTGCGCGCAGAGGTATGGGACGGAGAAGCCAGAAGACTGCTGAGATGTGATTTCTCTCGAGAGCGGTTGCGGGAGACAGAGATCTGGACTGACGGAGGACTACTAATATATGGCTGCGATGGGAAGGTCCCGTAATTATGTGGATTAAGTGGCAAAAGACTGGCCACGCCCGCCTGCCTGCCTCGCCACGCGCCCACGCCCACGCCCACGGCCCGGCCCGGCCGACGGCGGCGGCGGTGCCCGCGCACGTGTGGCACGTCTATGTCATTTTCTCAGCTTCTCAATTAAGATGAATAATTTCCAATCATATAAGCTGAGTCAATGTTCAGTCAAAATCTCGTATGATATTAAACCATACAACGCTTAATGCTACGTACCATAGAGTTATATTTGATTTATTAAATATTATATGGGCCAAGCCCATATTATATCGAACAATCCCCACCAAACTCTAGGGTTTGTAACAAAGTAGTCCCAGAACCACATTTCTTTTATATACCAGTGTTTCGATAGAGACTGTTAAGTTGAACATCCATCTAGAGCAATAGTTTCACTCAGTCACAACTGAACAATGGACTAGGCCTTAAATTGCCAGTTTTGTGTGAGGTGAATGTCACTAAAATCCTTAGCTGATACTTGGCTGCAAAAGGCATCCCCTCTATTTGAAGCATACAAGTCATACTTCAGTGCCTTTCATGAGTATTTAGATATTACCCAAATCTCATAGACTGTGACCAGCAGTCTGACTCATATAGGTGTGCTCCTCAAAAGATTAACCGTAGGACAATATCTTTGCTTTAGCAAGCCACTTGGAACATATTAAGGTAAAAACCAATCTGCCTTACAGATAGGAAAGATGTGCATCAGAGATGAGTCTTGCTAAGGATCTTTCCTCACAATTTACTACTAGCTTGTTTCACCATCCTACTTTACGGGATCTCCGATCACATAGAACAGGTTACCACTATAGTAAATTTCAAGTGGGTCTCAAACCCATCTCTCTCGATGTACTTTCTATCACATTGCGTGATAGACCCTTAGTGAATTGATCTGCCAGATTGTTAGACGTGTGAACATAGTCCAATGCTATTACTCTGGAGTTTCTTAATTTTTTAACAGATTTAAGTCATCTCTTAACATGCCTTGTGGACTTCATGTTATCCTTAGAACTGTTAACCTTCGTAATAACAGTCTGGTTATCACAGTTCATAGAAATAGCCGGTATGGGTTTTTCAACAACCGAGGAGATCACGAAGCCACTTGGCCTCAGAGCCAACGGTGTCTAATGTTGTGAGTTCTGCTTCCATTGTAGACTTTGTTAAGATAGTCTGCTTGCAAGACTTTCAGGAAACAACACCATCGCCAAGCGAAAACACATATCTACTTGTGGCATAAAGCTCATCAGCATCAGAGATCCAGTTGGCATCATAATAGCCTTTCAGCACTTTCAGATGTCTGGTATAACGAATACCGTAGCTCATAGTGCCCTTTAGATAGCGCATCACTCTCTCAAGAGCACGCCAGTGATCATCTCCTGGGTTTGACACAAATCGGCTTAGCTTGCACATAATAAAAGAGATGCCAGGCCTTGTTGCACTAGCAAGATACATGAGCGAACCAATGATCGTGGAATATCTCAACTCATCCCTTGTTATTCTTCGATTTTTCCTCAATAGCACACTAGGGTCATAAGGTGTAGGAGCTGGTGCACAGTCACTAAACCCAAAGCGACTCAGCACCTTTTCCACATAGTGGGATTGTAACAGAGTTACCCCACCATCACCTTCTCTCAGAAGCTTGATATTAAGAATAACATCAGCCTCTCCCAAATCTTTCATCTCAAAATTATTTGTTAAGAATTCCTTCACCTCCTCAACCACTTTGAGGTTGGATCCAAAGATCAGTATGTCATCAACATATAAGCATAAAATGACTCCTTCACCCCCACCATACCGATAGTACACACATTTATCAGCTTCATTCACAACAAAGCCAGGAGATGTTAAAGTTCTGTCGAACTTCTCGTGCCACTGCTTAGGAGCTTGTTTTATGCCATATAATGACTTTAATAATTTACACACCTTGCCTTCTTGACCATTTGCTACAAACCCATTCGGCTGATCCATATAGATCTCCTCCTCCAACTCTCCGTTTAGAAAAGTTGTCTTAACATCCATTTGATGAACGATAAGACCATAAGAGGCTGTCAGGGAAAGCAAAACTTGAATTATGGTCAATCGAGCAACCGGTGAATAAGTATCAAAGAAATCATCACCTTCCTTTTTGAGTATAACCCTTGGTCACCAGCCTTGCCTTGTACCTCTCGATAGTACCATCAGGCCTAACCTTTTTTTTGAACACCCATTTGCACCCTATAGGCTTGCACCCATAGGGATGATCAACTATTTCCCAAGTTTCATTAGACATAACAGAATCAATCTCACTCCGTACTGCTTCCTTCCATAAGTCAGCATCAGGAGAGGAATATGCCTCGTCAATGGTCGTTGGTATGTCATCCACAAGGTACACAATATAATCATCACCAAAAGACTTTGCAGTCCTTTGTCTCTTACTCTTTCTAGTGACTATAGTGTCATCCTCCTCAGGATTTTACAAATAGGGTTCCTTAGTTTGTTCTATTAGAGTAAAATTTTCATGCTCATGGGGAATTATAAATTCATAACTAGTCGTGCTAGGTGCATTTTTCATGAAAAACTCATTCTCAAAAAATATAGCATCTCTAGATTCCATGATTGTATCAACAACCATCTCAGGAACACTAGAATTTATGATTAAAAATCTATAACCCACGCTTTGAATAGCATAACCAAGAAAAATACAATCAACAGTCTTTGGTCAAGCTTTCGCTTTTTGTTTATTGGCATATTCACCTTTGCCAAACAACCCCAAGTTCATAGATAAGAGAGATTTAATCTCTTCTTCTCTCATTCCTCGAATGGTGTAATTTCTTTGTTCTTTGTGGAAATTCTATTCAGGACATGACATGCTATCAATATAGCCTCACCCCACCATTCCTTAGATAGTCCCGTAGTCTCTAACATGACATTAACCAAATCAGTTAGAGTGTGGTTCTTTCTCTCTGCAATCCCATTGGACTGTGGTGAGTATGGTGGCGTCCTCTCATGAATAATTCCATGCACCGCGTAAAACTCAGAAAATTCATTTGAGAAATATTCTCCCCCGCGATCAGACCGCAAACGCTTGATTTTCTTCTCAAGTTGATATTCTACCTCAGCTTTATAGACTTTAAAATAATGTAATGCTTCATCTTTAGTTTTTAATAAATACACGTAGCAAAATCTAGTACAATCATCTATAAATGTCATGAAGTATCATCTACCGCCTTTAGTCAATTCGCTATTCATTTCGCATAAATCAGAATGAACGAGTTCTAATGGTGCCAAGTTCCTCGCCTCAACAGCCTTGTGAGGCTTGCGCGGTTGCTTCGATTGCACACATACCTGGCACTTAGAATCTTTGACTAAGTTAAATTTCGGGATTAAATTCAAATTTGCAAGCTGTGTGAGACAACCAAAATTAATGTGACAAAGTCGTGAATGCCATAAATTCGATTCATCCGAAACATTAACATTGTTCACCACTTTATTACACACATCATCAAGCAAAGATAAGCGGAACAAGCCTCCGTAATCATAACATTTTCCAACAAATGTTCTATGTCTCGACACAACACACTTATTGGACTCAAGCACAATTTTAAAGCCATCGCGACACATCTGAGAAGCGCTAACAAGATTCTTCTTGATGGAAGGGACATGCTGCACATTCTTTAATAGCACCATCTTTCCCGAAGTAAACTTTAGAACGACCGTACCAGCACCAAGAACACGCGCATGCTAACCGTTTCCCATCAGCAAGGCTCCGGTCCTGCCGGCCTAATAGGAAGTAAACAGAGAAACATCAACACACATATGGATATTAGCACCGCTGTCCATCCACCACTCAGGTGAAAGATAAACTAAAAGAACAAAAGGTAAAGGATTACCATACCCAGATGTTCCTCCTCCAGTCTCGCTAATCACCACGTTTGCTGATTTCTTTTCTTGCTTATATTTGCGGTCTGGGCACGCACTTGCCCAATGCTCATCACTCCCGCAAACAAAGCAACCTCCACCTTTCTTGTTGTTTTTCTTCTTAAATTGTGCAGCTTGCTTAGGCTTTGCATTGTTGTTCTCTTGCATGTTTTTTTTCTTTTTATTACAGAAAGCAAATGAGTTTTTTTTCTGCACCATATTGGCAGCGGAAGACTCAACTCATTTTTCACGGTTGTCTTTTCTTCTCGCCCTCTCCTCAACATCAAGAGATCCGATAAGTTCAGCCACACTAAACTCTTGTCTCTTGTGTTTTAGAGAAGTAGCAAAATTCCTCCAAGAAGGTGGCAGCTTAGCGATTATACCGCCGGCCACAAATTTGTCGGGCAACAAACATAGGAAATGTTCTAGTTCCTTTGTTAGCACATGTATCTCATGAGCCTGTTCGACTACAGAATGATTTTCAACCATTTTATAGTCATACAGCTACTCCATAAGGTACAACTCATTGCCAGCATCAGAAACTCCAAACTTTGCCTCAAGAGCACCCCATAACTCTTTGCATGATGTGCAAGATATGTAGTTTTTCTCATACTTAGGATGAAGTGCACTAATCACGGCGCATCCAAACAGGTTATCGATAGCCAAGAACTTTTGCTCCTCCTCAGGAGTAAACTGTTTAGGCTTCCCCTGTGTGGCGTGATAGCAATTCATCGCAGTCAACCACAATATCATCTTTGCAAGCCATATCATAAAATTCTTGCCGTCAAAATTATTTGGCTTCAAAGCAGCAGTAAAACCACTGATAGAAAATTACATAACATTAAGTTTTTGGATTGTTAGAAATTTAGGTATTTTTATTGTCAATTTAATCCAGAAATATAACATCAGTAGGTTCGTGACGGCATATATGTGCATGTGTATATCTCTAACGAACGTTATAGCATACAGAGATGACATACAGATAAATACAGTAAAAAGCGCAAAGTACAGTAATCACAAAAATTAGAGTGTACCCAGCGGAGGGTCCCATGCCGAGAGCATCAGAGGCTCCATTCGCACTAGTCGACATAGTGCGTTGCTCAAAGTCGCGGACCACAGTCGATGCAGGACGATGTTCGCAGTGCAGTCCCACGAACGGATCATCAGGAAGAAGACGCCTTGCTGTTCCGCAGTCAATCACCGAGAAGAAGACGGGTTCCGAGAGCGATCGTCACCAGGAAGAAGGCGTACGTAGACGAGCAGTCGCGGATCACTCCCCAAAAACCTAATCGCCGCACACCCCGTACAAGGTTCTCAGGCGGGCGAGGGTTCCAGAGGCACCTGCTCTCCCGCTACTCCGTGCGCGTAGAGGTATGGGACGGGAAAGCCAGAAGGCTGCTGAGAGCGGTTGTGGGAGACGAAGATCTGGACTGACGGAGGACTACTAATATATGGCTGCGATGGGAAGAGAGAAAGACAGCGGAGAATCCCAGAAGATGGAGAAGCGGAAACGGAAGAAGCGGAAACGGAAAGGACGGTAACTGACGTAATCAGTTCGCCTCCATCATCAAAGGAAGTAACTCCCATGATTATGTGGATTAAGTAGTAACTCCCATGATTATGTGGATTAAGTGGCAAAAGACTAGCTCTACCCGCCCGCCTCAGCACGGCCACGGCCACGGCCCGGCCGGTGGCGGCGGCGCGCGCGTGTGGCACGCCTATGTCCTTTTCTTAGCTTCTCAATTAAGATGAATAATTTTCAACCATATAAGCTGAGTCAATGTTCAGTCAAAATCCCGTATGGTATTAAACTATACAACGCTTAATGTTATGTATCATAGAGTTTTATTTGATTTATTAAATATTATATGAACCAAGCCCATATTATATCCAACATATTTTGCTTCCATTTGTTACATACTTGAGATTTCTGTGTTTTTGGGAGCATACTTTTCAATACCATAGTTGACTATGATATGTTAAAATCGATACTTCTATCCTTGCACACCAGTATAACCCGCGCGCGTGCCATCGCGCACGACGACAAGCGACCAGTGTGCAGGTTTATACACGTAGGGTTCATTCATATGTTGTACATGCACTGATGTACATTAGGTGCATCACATATCTGGAAGTACGCAGGCTTTTGGCAGGACAAGAGGTAAATAAAGAAAACTATGTATCCCTTTTCTCTGGGTTGGCAACTAAAGGCTAATTTAATTGTCATTACGAACTAGCAGGCCCCCCGCGCTTTGCCGCGGGGCGTCGACTGTAGTGGTATGTCTAAAGCGGGAATATGAGTAGCATAAAAGGGAAATGAAGGGGTGACATCATGGTAGGAAGCTCATGACCACTTGAATCCATCCTATCAGACTAAACGGTTGTGATGCAAGAGAAAGGCGGGAAGCTCAGTTGTTCAGTCGCTAGGTTGCTGCCCACCGTGGAATCTGAAAAATATTTGCAGTCTGTAGTTAATCTTTCTAGGAAAACTCTATACTAAGTCCACTGGTAAACTAAATGCATAGTGTAATTGCAGGAAACATGGTTTATGAAATGTGGTCTGCCAGTGGTGGATATTCCAAACTCTTATGCTATGTATATATTATGATGTGCCATGGATATGTAAAATCAATAATTTTTGTAAAGAGGCTAAGAAACTGGTATAGATTCTACCAAAACTGCATATCGAGTACTCACATTGGGTATATGAGAACAGTTATAGCCAAGGCTCTTTGCCATAATTACAGTAACATTTGTCACCGTTATATATATATATATATATACACACACACACTCCATCCACGTACACTTCGTCAGGCCATATACGACCTAAATCTAGATATACACACATGGGAGTAACTACTCCCTAGGAGTAGGAAATAATTTCCATATATATATTTCATCATGATAGTTATAGCATGAGGCACTGGACAACAAATATCATGGTAATTTGTAAGAGAAGTGTACACTGAAGTCTTGATGGAGAAACACAAGTGAAATATGAGTCTGAGAAAATTATAGCGCAAACAAACTTACGGCGATGTCGATTGCCTCGTGCCAATGCAAGATTTGCGAGCAACAAATGTTGTCGTTTTGTATGTATAATGGTTGAAGAGTTCCATCGTCAGACCTAGGGAGAAGACGAAGCATCATGCTCTGTAATGCGATATACATGCATAGAAATTAAAGAGGTAAGGGGCAAACACAACCTTAGAATGCGCATTCACAGTTCTCATAATTTCAGGTTCCTGTGTTAGAAGTGGAACAGATGGCATGCGCTTTCTGCAGATCTCACCACCATCCAGACAATTAGAACCTGAGGCATGGTCTGCAAGAAAATTGTAACAGTTTGAGCGAAAAAATAGATCAATTCCCACTAACAAAAAATAGAGGAACAAAAGAAGAAAGGCACGGGAGTAGGCAAATAAATTGAATAGGTCACAAATGCACATGATATATCAGCAGGTAACTGAAATAAGGAAAAAGTGACACTGACCAATAAAGAGAACTCATAGTTGTCTTAAATTCACCTTCTGGTCTTTGAAGAGGAAGACGTGACCTATGCTTTATGCATCCCTTAGCACCATCCAAGCATTTAGAACCTGAGGCATGCTATGAAGAGGCTTCTCGAAGCAATGTTGAATGGCTCGTGTTAATTGGATGCGGATAGGACGGCTTGAGCAAAGTAGGAGGGCTGCACCTACTGTTGTACAGGATGATCAAATTTTGATTGTTTTCAATAGCAGGAATCTTAACCATGCTGCTATTCACCTCAGATGCCAAAAAGAAGAATAGAAATATACTAAATATTTTAGCCTTCCACAACTTCCCGTAACATCTTCAATTTTGAATTTAACCACCCAGGACAGAGTCTAGTACCCTAATGTTGAAATGAAATAATAGAATCTTTTAAAATTTTAAAAAGGATAGTATAATATCATAAAAATAAAGTAGTAAGAACTGCATACAGGGCAACATGCCAGAACATGGGAAGATCGAACGGATGAGAAAATTTAGGGCGACGTGGATGTTGTTCGTGGCGGTGGAGCCTATGGCTATTATAGAGGAGAACTCAATAGATAGCAACATGTTTGTAATGGTGCAATATTAAGCCATTGTAGCCGGACTACCACACCATCATGCTAGATGTAAGGGACCAATGAAGAGGGCTAAACATTTAATTACTGTCATTTTATTTTTGGTTCCCGTGGCAACGCACAGACACAAACCTAACAGAAGGATAAAATAAAATATATAATGGTTAACCGATTAACCGAAATTGGTTTTGGTCAGTTACTAGTTTTTTTTACAACAAATTCAGTTAACACTTATCGAAAATTGAAGTCCTTAATAACTGATTTAACTAAATCGATTTCACTGAATTAACCGAATACCCACCAGGATTAGACCATGGAAGCGCCTCTTGGCCGCTCTCGCCGAGGTTGCGGTCTTGGAGACCACCACGCGGCCACCACCGCCTTGCCCTGGTGGCCACCACCTCCTCGCACCCGTGCTGATCGAGTTATCCAAATTGGTTCTAACAATAGTTAGCGTTGCATGCCCGTCCGTGTACACTTCGGTTGTTCTGATTTGTTACTTTATGCTTCTTGATCCACGGCTGTTGTCGCATGTGTTCGTGTGCTATGGCATGATCGATTCATGGCCATGTATTGGCGCTACTGTTCTAGATGACTCACTACTCAGTTTATTAGTTGATGCTTTGAGATCCAGGAAAATAACGTTCCTATAGTGTGATTGCTAATTAAATGTCATTTATTATAAGGGATTATCTCATTTTTCTCCTTAAACTATATTCACTTTATTTGACCCTAGGGACAACAATGATTTCGTTCATGGTGATGTTATCATATTTCCTCACATGAAAGTTTATAGATATGAGTCACTTTAATTTTTATCTAGTTTAAACTCTAAAGTTTATAGAGGCTTTAAGTTTAACAAATGCCTTTATATACTGCCATGACCATAGTGATCAGCTTAGACGGTGCTCCATGTGTGGTCTGATTATACTTTCTTATTTCAATTATGACTTTCAATTGTAAAATCTCAAGGGTTGTATCCAATCCTATAGATGTAGCCATTACTTTCTTATCTCGATTGTGAGATTCAACTGCAAAATCTCAATTGGAAAATCTAAGGGTTGTATCCAATCATATGGATGCAGTCGTATTAGTGAGATTCAACTACAAACTCTAAGGTGCTAAGTTTATGTAGGGCACCCTTATATACATAAGAGTTACAACTGTTAGATTGGTATTATGTGGCAACCATCCAAAGTACCACATACAAAATATCATCTCTCTTGAATTTTTCATGTTTATCCACCTTCTAGATGTTTTCTACCATGTAAAAATATCTATCTCTATAGCTTTATCCACTTCCCCATGAAGCATGTTTAGTGCTTTTTCATTTGACATGAAACTTATTTTAGAATATTCCATGGCAAATATTTCATCTCTTATGATTTTTAAAAACTGTTCTAGAAGTTTAGAAATGCAAAATAATAAGCTAGATTCGTTGGTGCAGATTTCGTCTGGTAGGAGATTTGAAATTGGATCAAATTACGTTGAAGAAAAGAATCGGATCAATTTAGGCCGCTACGTACGTTTATATATCTCGCTTCAGACAATCTTGCATGCTTGCCCTTGCTAGGCCACGGTGACGACTTTGCCCCTTCGGTGTCTAGGTCGTACGGTACCTCGGTTCTACAAACATCTACCTCCTACTGAAACTCTAGATTAAAGATGATCAGCAAGTCACCGATATCACAGGAAAAAAAATCACGTGTCAATTTATGGTGTATCTCTTGAGCTCTCTCTTTTAGTTCTAACACTACAGAAACTCTAGATTAAAGATGATCAGCATGTCACCGATATCACAGAAAAAAAAATCACGTGTCAATTTGTGGTGTATCTCTTGAGCTCTCTCTTTCAGTTCTAGCATTAAGCTTAGGCTTTGTTTGGTAGGGTTTTTTCTTAAGAGCTCGTCCGAAGGATGCTCCTCCTTAATAACTTTTTATTAGATACAATAAGACTCTGATTAGTATGTTCTACACTTCTGTTATCTCTGCAAGTGTATTGAGAGATGGCAGAGGAGGATACAACGAAGTCTTTTTTTCATCTACTGGAGTCCTGGACGTTTGCAGATCGAGCCGTGCAAAGCAGAGCTAACGGACGATGAAATAGCAGAGGGGTAGCTGAAAACAGGAGTGCTAGCTTGCTAACAATCAGGGGCCAAACGATTCCTCTAGGTTATATGGAATCTATACCTAATAATAAAGAAGTAAAATTTCTCTCCAATCATTTTTTTCCGTCTCCCTCTAACTACCAGACAATAAAGAGATTTTCATTTAGACTTATATATATAGCCCGTTCTCGTAAGAGTTAGTATAGCTTTTGTGTAGCGTGATATGGAGTCCTATTAACCCAAACAAGCCCGCATTGACTCCAAGAAGGAGACACCGTCCACGTCACCCAAAATATTGTCTACCGTTGGATCTCGGGTTCGATGGACCAGATCTGCTCAATCGTACCCGTGGACCTTCCGGCCAGAACAACCAGCCACGTCACCCAATTTTTTCTCCTCCGTCAGATCTTCCATCCAACGGCCCAGATCGCTTGGAGCTGATTTCGCCGGGAGCGGCTTCTCGCGCTTCTCCTTGGCTTCTCCCGCTTCTCCTCTGCTTTCCCGCTTCTCTTCTGAATCCATAGAACCAGATATATACCCTAGCTTCCGCTTCCCCATCCAGCTTGTCGCCCCCTCCTCTCTCTCCTCTTCACGCTCTCTGGCTCTCCCCGACTCTCTCCGACGCGGGCGCGGACAGGGCGGCGGCGCGAGCGGGAGGCGTCGGCGGCGTCCTCCCCCCCACCCCCTCCTCCTTAGCACTCCCTCGTCTGCCTCTTACCTCCATTTCTCCCTCCCCTTCCCCTCTCTCTCTCCCCTTCCCGGTCGACACGGCGGCAGGCGCGAGCGCGGTGCCGGCCACGGCGCGGCGGTGCCCCCTGTGGGTTCTCGGCCGGCGCGGGTGGTGCCCGGCGGCCCCTTCCCTCTCCCTCATCCTCTGCGCGGGCTCCTCAACGCCTCCTCCCGCCGACGAGCATGTGCTTTGCTCCTCCATGAAACCCTACCTATCTACTTCTTCTGATTTGGTTTTCGTTTTTTGTTTCTCGGTGTTGATTTCAGCTTACTTCCTACTCCTCCATAGGGTTCCTCTACGAGCACCAGATTTGTTGCCTTCCTTCGATGCATGCTTGCTGTGTTGTTGCTGTTATTGCGCCATATTTCGCTTCTGCTGTTTCAGGTATCGGCGGTCCTGAGACTTCTGCCTCTTTGTCCCTGCTTGCTCAACATGGAGAGGAGCTCCTGCGTAATTTTGGTGAGTCACAAAGCAATAATCTAAAGATGCCTACCAGGCGGTTGACTAACAGAATAATGTGATATTTGTGTTCCGACCAATTTTCTTCGGATTAGATTACAGATACTTTCTAATGGCAATGGATATATACTGAAGGGATGTAGAGGATGGATATACACTGAAAGGGTTTACAGATTGTTAAGATAGTTAGTGGAAACTGAGATTGAAATATATGTATGAGGGATAGACAATTGATGATATTGTTATAGCCTGAATAAATTCCAGATTCTAACATGTACACTTTTCCGTTCTTCTTTGGTGATAACAAGTGCCTTTAATAGCAGGATAACTAGGGGAGTCCTCTGGCTGATATATTGCCCTATTATCATGTATATGGTTCTAATTGTACATTTGATGTTCGACTCATTGCCTGCATACCGATGATAGATCCCAGGTTTTTACATGTGCATGTTTCCATTTATTCCTAGCGGCAAGAATCTAGCATGCTCCTCAATTTTGGTTCAATAATATATACTTTACTGTACCTTGTCTAGACATGTGATTTGACTGGTCTGAGTTCTGTGCAGAATTAATTCCATTTTTATTAGTTGGCATTCCTTTATTATAGTGACATTAATCTCACATCCTTTATTTTAAATTTTTGTTTTGCTATAGTAATCGACATCGACATCAAAACATGTATGCTTTGCTGCAGCTTGATTCCAGATATAGTCACTGATGGCCATAGTGTTAAAGGGTGTCCCAGGTATTTTGTTTCCCCCCTTTTTTGGCATTGTCCCTTGACTGATCTTCATCTATGGTTTCTATAGTAATCGACATCAAAACATGTATGCTTTTCTGCAGCTTGATACCGAAGGGAGCACGTCATGTTCCCAATGAAAAATAGAATTCAGAAGATTCGCAATTCAGACTAGAAGCGTACAAGGTACGAGCGATTTTCTTTTCCTCCTATACATACAACTGAGCACTGATGTGTTGGTCTATCCTCTATGTTGCTCCAGTGCTATGTATGAAAGCTATCGTCTCCTAAATGTCTAACCAAATCTATCGAGTCTATTTTTTGTACCAATTAAACTATTAAGGATCCATTTGTAGTGCCTAAAAGGTTACACATTTTGGTCATTTGGATCCTGACAAATTCTAGATGGCCTAAAAGGTTATCTTGGTAATTTCAATTCCTCTGCAAACTTTTTTTTTTTTTGGAAAACCTCATTTGCTTGACATTTCCGCAGATCAATTTAGAGTAACCAGCTTTTTCAATCAGATCGTCTTTCACATTAAAGTACATGTGCTTTAAAGAAACCATTTTATTTGTTGCTTAATTATTTTGCTGGTTTAGGCTTATGCTTTCTTCACTAAATCTACGCCTATGACATTAACATGCCTTTTCCACCATAGACTTCAAAGTATCCACTGCAAATTCTCCTTTGGATATGAAGGGGTCAGCTATGGCAAAAGGTTGCTGCTTATGACTATTTTCATGTTGTTACTTGAGGCTAAAATTTTTTTTTATCATGTGCATTGAGGCTGTGATATTTATAAATAAGGGTATCTTACAGGGGAATTAAGTTGATGAGCCATACTATGAAGCTATGGGAATGAGTTATCGAGCATCGCTTGAGAGCAATAACGCGGGTCTCTATGAACCAATTTGGTTTCATGCCCGGAAGGTCAACCATGGAAGCCATTTTCTTAGTAAGACAAGTTATGGAGCGGTATAGGGAGAAGAAGAAGGACCTACACATGGTTTTTATTGACTTGGAGAAGGCTTATGATAAAATACCAAGGAATGTTATGTGGTGGGCTTTGGACAAACATAAAGTCCCAACGAAGTACGTCGGGCTCATTAAGGACATGTACAACAATGTTGTGACTAGAGTTCGAACAAGTGATGGAGACACGGATGACTTCCCGATTAGGATAGGACTACATCAAGGGTCAGCTTTGAGCCCTTATTTGTTTGCTTTAGTGATGGATGAGGTCACAAGGGACATACAAGGGGACATCTCTTGGTGTATGCTTTTCGCGGACGATGTAGTGCTAGTTGATGAAAGCCGGACAGGAGTGAACCAGAAACTGGAGTTATGGCGGGAGACTTTGGAGTCCAAAGGTTTTAGACTCAGTAGAACTAAAACTGAGTATATGAGATGTGATTTCGGCACTACTACTCGGGAGGAGGAAGATGCTAGTTTGGAAGGTCAAGTAGTGCCTAGGAAGGATACCTTTCGATATTTAGGATCAATGCTACAGAGGGACGGGGATATTGATGAAGATGTTAGCCATAGAATCAAAGCAGGGTGGATGAAGTGGCGGCAAGCGTCTGGTGTCCTATGCGACAAAAGGGTACCACAGAAGCTAAAAGGCAAGTTTTATAGGACGGCGATTAGACCTGCTATGTTGTATGGTGCAGAATGTTGGCCTACGAAAAGACGACATGTTCAACAGCTAAGTGTCGCGGAAATGCGTATGTTGCGTTGGATTTGCGGTCATACAAGAAAGGATCGAGTTCGGAATGATGATATACGTGAGAGATTAGGGGTAACGCCAATTGAAGAAAAGCTTGTCCAACACCGGTTGAGATGGTTTGGACATGTGCAACGGAGACCTCCAGATGCACCGGTGCGTAGCGGAATCCTAAGCCAGGACAGTAACATGAAGAGAGGCAGAGGAAGACCGAAGTTGACTTGGGTAGAGGCAATAAAAGGAGACTTGAAAGGATGGAATATACCCAAAGACTTAGCCTTAGATAGGAGTGCTTGGAAGACAGCTATTCACGTGCCTGAACCTTGATTGCTTCTGATGGGTTTCAACTCTAGCCTACCTCGACTTGTTTGGGACTTAAAGGCTTTGTTGTTGTTGTTGTTGAAGGGTATCTTACACATTAACTAGACAGAGATGCAATGCAAGCTCATTTTGGTTATAAACTGATGGATCATGGATGCTGTGATATTCCTGCTTCCAAACATGAACAACTCCTCATTAGTATGAGATCGATGGAAGGTCTTTGTTTTCGGATCATAATAGCAAAATGCTCATATCTTACCTATTTTCATATAGGTCTGGAGGCGTTGCCCCTAGACTGCGGTGAGGCTTCTTGCTATGTGCCTCAAACTTTTTGAAAGCTGGAAGCCCCACTGTCTAATCAAATCCATTTAAACTATTTTTTTCATATCAATTAAACTATTAAGATCCATTTATAGGGCCTACAAGGTTACACATTTTTGGTCAGTTGGAACCTGATGATTTTTGTTTCCTCCCTGTGTTTACATGGTTTCGTGCTGACGATAAGTTTATTACCACATTTACTTTTCTTACTTACTGTGTGACATGTACCATTTTCTTGATTTGCTGATGTCATGTGCTATTGTGCTAATACTTTGCAGAGGGGATCAGAGGTCGACGAGGTTAGATTGGATACACGACGCTGTCCTAAGAATCAGTTCTACAGCGATGACAATGCTGCCGGGCCTCCAGCCCTGCCTCCTGGGGCGCCCTCGATGCACGCAATGCATATGTCCTCGCTGTCTGCCTGCAGGTACTTGAAAAAGCTACTCCAATACTCTTGCTGCTGTCTACAACATGCCTTCCATTGGTGTAATCACAGTGCTCAGATTTCTCAATGTTCAATTGGAAACTATATACATGTCGTATTTTATCCTTATCCCTCGACCTGTACTATTGTGCAATTGGTTTGGAATGGTCTTTATTGCTCGCCAACCCGTACATATAGTATCTCTGGATTATTCTCATGTGCTTAGAGGCCTCATCCTTCAAAATTGTGCTGATTGCAGCTCTCCGAAGATACATGACTTACCTTGCGTTTCCTTTGTTATCTCGTCCTGCTAAAGGTATGACTTCTCTCTGCAGATTATTTTTGGTTGACCTCTTTTGTCTTCAAGGTGTTCCAGCTGCTGAACCAGTACACTGCTAGGTAATACAAGCAGAGCTACTTCGGCTACCTGCCTATGGGCCTTTGCCTGCACTATGCCCAAATAGTGCTTGTTCTAGATACCGATAATGTATAGGTCCATCGTCTCTATCTAAATCTAAAATCTTGTCAGTCAATGCTGTAAAGCAACTTTGGGGGAATATCCCATGTATTTATTACTACCTTTGGTTATCTTGTCTCTAATAAGCCTATTATTGGTTGTTTCAGATGGAGTACAAAAATATGCTAAATAGGAAATGATTCGGCTTTTGATTGGCTGCAGTTGCTAATCATTTTCCCATCCCTAGATGAAACATGTTTTTTTCCTGGTTCATGTTCTCTGTTACTAATCATTAACCGACTGATATGGCGCGCAAGGGCGCGCCCCTTCCACTAGTTATAAAACGTATTGGGTTATGTAGAGCTCATATGCCCAACCAGCCCGCTGGCTCTCCATATGCATAGATCTTTCTCTCTTTTGGAAATTTGATCTTGTGTTGTAGAATATAATTACCAAAAAAAACTGACCAATCAGAATATTGCCTATCCGTATTTCGATCTGCACCGCCCTTCTGCTTTTCTGGTTTCCGTGTCTACGTCGTTTCCGTCCAATTTTTTTTCCATGCCCACTCCAATTTCTGTCCGTCGCTTTTTCTGTGTCGAGATCATTGCCACTTCAATAATTTTATTTCTTGCAGGTTCCTCCCTTAATTTTTCTCCCAAAGTTTCTTACAAAATAAATGTCTCCACCACTAAATTATTGGTGTAGTTTAACTAGAAAACAAATTTATCTATATTTATCTACTCTTATCTTATCATATCTTCTATTTTTTACCAAAATCTTATCTGTCTATATCTATATCTATCTTAATAATAAATGGACAAAATTTTAGCCCATCTTTTTTTGTCCACCACATTCATCGTAGCCCAACAGCGGACCCACCCCTCGGTTTCCGTCGCCTCAGCCTAATTATTACACACGTGAAAGGTCCTAATAGTTAGAGGGATGGTGAATAGCTTATTAAAATTTCTACAATAACACTTAGCAAATATGTTAGACGATTAAACAGTGAAGCGAGCGTTGCGCTAGCCTATTAAAAGAGCAAGCCACCTACCATAATTCTAGTGTCTATAATATCTAAGCACACAATGGCTATGTCACTACACTAAGTAGTGTGCTCTCAAAGACTAACTAAAGAGCCACACAAACCACTAGACCCAACACAAGCTTGCTCTCAAAACTAGTTACACTAAAGAGCGAAACAACACTAGAAATATAAATGCAAGGTAAGGGATGTAATTATTATACCGCCGTGTAGAGAAATTGAGTCAATCACAAGATGATGACAGTCAATCACAATGAATACCAAGAAACCCTCGGACAAGATGACACAAGATTTTTTTTCCGAGGTTCACTTGCTTGCCGACAAACTAGTCCTCGTTGTGGCGATACACTCACTTAGAGGTTCACGCGCTAATTGGCATCACACGCCAAACCTGCAATCGGGTGCCGCACAACCAACATAAGATGAGGATCACACAAGCCACGAGCAATCCACTAGATTATCTTTTGGTTCTCCGTCAGAAAAAGGTCAAGAACCCCTCATAATCACCATGATCAGAGCCAGAGACAAGCACCTTCCTCCGCTCGATGATCCTCGCTGCACCAAGCCGTCTAGGTGGTGGCAACCACCAAGAATAATAAGCGAATCCCGCAGCAAAACAGGAACACCAAGTGCATCTAGATGCAATCACTCAAGCAATACACTTGGATTCACTCTCAATCTCATAAAGATAATGAATCTATGAGGGAGATAAGTGAGAGGGCTTTAGCTAAGCTTATAAGGTTGCTATGTCAATGCAAATGGCCAAGAGAGTGAGCTTGAGCCGACCATAGAGCTTAAATAGGAGCCCCACGAAATATAGCCGCTGGGCTTCTCACTGCACACTTTTCGGGGTGATCACACGCGTCGGTCAAAGTGACCGAACGCGCGGCACCCCAGCGTCCGATCAAGGATCTACGTCCACGTGTCCCCGTTTAAATCATGTCCGCCCGATCTCCAACGGTCAATTGAGCTTCGCGCCAGCGCGTAAGTGATGACTAGACTCATCAGTCCATGACCGGACACACCCACGTTGCGTCAGGTCAGCACAAACGTGCGCGCCACCAACAACCGACCGAACGCGCCGATCATAATAGTCTCCACGTGCCAGGTCGACTCTAGAGAGGTTCTAGAGTGCCCAAACACCGACCAGATGTGTCAGGTCCAACCTGACCGGACGCACCACAGCGTCAGGTCTTCACCACGCTTGCAAAGTCGCCCACGTTAGCGTTCGTCAATATGACCGGACTCACCCTCCTGTGCGTCCGGTCACTTCCTCGTGCCTACGTCCGGTCAAGACTCGAGCACAACACCTTCACTGCTATAAATGACCGGACTGTAACACCCTCGGTGTTACGCCCTAAACAAATTACCAAACCATGTTATGAGCATCATGTTTATATGATAATGCATGTGATGGAATGTGTAGATAATATTTTTGTAACTTCAGATGATCAATAAAAATGTTAAATGATAAGGTATTCCATAACTCATATGTATCAAGTAGGGTTTAAAACTAATTTTTATTGAACAAAAATGCTATAGAACATATGTGTGACGCTTAAATAAAGTTTGGAATATGAACTTTATAGATAACAATAAAATACTTGCCGTGGAAAAATAACATTGCTAGCCAACATTTCTAATAGCCTAGAAATGCAACTTGAAATCAAGTTCAGCTCAAAGACTTAGAATATTTTCAAGTTTACAAACAGCAAGACAATGCAATGTTTGGCGATTTATTTTGTGAAATTGAGTTAGGAGGTGGTGTCGTGTTTTAGCTCGGGTTGGTAGCCTCATATGCTATCTTGAGCATGGTGAAGATGGTTTAGGTCCAGAAGCAACCGTTTAGTTGTTATAGGCGCTTTAAAATACGTGCACATCACGTTCTCGGGTTGTCTCGCCGGGTGGACGCGGTCACCAAGCTCGGGCGCTTAGGGTCAACACGCTAGTCGCGTGTGGCCGGCCGTGGCTGCCTCTGGCCTGGCAGTGGTCCAGTCGCCGCTGGCCCCAATGCGTAGAGCCGCCGTCGCCTGCCCTACCCTGCGCCGCGATGAAGCCACTGTTGGTGCCATCACCTCATCATCGTGTCCACGCACTGTTGCCCTGCCTCACATTGCCGCTACCAATGCCACCGCGATGCCATGCTGCGCTGCTGCTGCTCGCTCTGCCACCGCGTGCATGTGGGCTGCCCTGGCTGCGCTCACATCGTCGCCTCGCCTTAATGACGCTGCGGCTGCACCCCCACTTGCCTCCCCATGCGCACACGTGGTCTGGTCGTGTGTAGACACGGTCATGAGTCATGTAACACCCCGGTGTTACGATCTTATTTAGCACCGCGATTAGGGCCTTGTTCTAAAATATAAAATAGGCCCTATCCGATTTAGAAAAATAGAATGACAATAATGCATATGCTAAAATGTACTCTTTTTCTTAAAAAAAATGTTTTATATAGCAAACCTCTAAAAGAAATACTTCTAGCACTGGAGTTCTATGCAAACGGGAGAAAGTTTAGCATTTAGTAAGTAATTAATCAAAAGAAATAATTCCAACAATAATTGAAAACTATATAAGACAACACCAAGCAGTTTGGGACACACACACACACACACACACACACACACACACACACACACACACATATATATATATATATATATATATATATATATATATATATATATATATATATATATATATATATATATATATATATATATATATATATATTGCACACACACGTACTGCGTCTGCCGATCACTTCTTGGCCGCGTACTACTTTTCCTTTTCTCTGTCCGCTCTCCATTTCTCTGCCGAGCGAACAACCGGTGTCAGCAGCGCTTACCGGTAGCAGTACCGCACAGGATGCATGTGCACTCCACAGGCACGCAGTGCCTACGCACATGTAACCACGTCGCGCTGCTCTTGCTGTCTCCGTGGCTGGCACAGCAGAACTCCAAGCACGGTTCGAATACGACGAAGGTCCTTGCTTTCCTGTTGTGAGGTCAAATCCTTGCCGGCCTCCGTCCCTGCCCTCGCTGGCACTGCCGTGCGTACAGCCTTGGCCGGCCACCCGCGTGCGCCTGTTTCCTCGCCGGCTCTGCTCTTGTCTCTCTTGCGTCGCGTCCGAAAATTTTAGGCGAGTGCTGCTGCATCATTAAGTGTCCAGGCAGCAGCAGACTCCTTTCCCTCGCTTGCCACCGCGCTGGACGCAGCCCCGTGTTCCTGCTCTTCCTCCCCAGCTCCCGCGCCTTCCTTCCCGTGCCTCTTGTTCGCCAGTTCATCCGTGCCACGTCGTGGCCGGCCATCTCCCTCGGCCGAGTCCGACACGCCACTTCCACGGTCCGCTCCGGGCCGTTGCCCTTCCGTGCGCCCGTGCCCGGTCATGGCCACACCCCATTCCGCGGCTCTTTGGCGCTCCTCCTCCAGCGCCATTTCCGCCTCGCCTTGCCGCGCCTACCGTGGATGACCACGCTGGGGGCCGTTTCATGGCCACGTCCCCTTCTTCCTCGGCGGTTCACCACCGCAGGGCGCCATGGCCGCCATTTACGCCGCGGTCGTCCAGCTGTCGCCCGCGCGCGGCTCCATTTTTTTCCCCGCCGTGCGCGAGTGCGCGAGCCCCGCCACGCTGGCCCACGTCCCTAGGTACCGCAGCTGTGCGCCACACCACCGCCGCGGCCCTCCTCTTCTTCCTCTGCCGTGGCCGGGCGTGGCCGCCGTGCCCGCCTGCCTGCGCCCGTCGCCGTACCGCGCCTGGAACACCGCACTGCACGCGAGAGCGCCCCTTCACCCCGGTCCGCGTCGTGTACCGCACCGGAGCCGCCGTGCTGTAGCCCCAGATGCTGGGCCACCGCGGCATCTACTGCCCCGCCAGGACCCACACCGTCCTGGAGCCATCCGCGTCGCCCCACCTCCGCGCGAGCTCCACGCCACCGTACTGCAGCCCTCCCAGGCGCGTGTGCCCCTCGGTTCCGCTGCTGCCCATAGCCACGCACCGTGCATCCAGCCGCCCGCACGCGAGCACGCCGTGGCCGGTCGGTGCTCCTCCCCTGACGATGCTATGTTCTGAGATTGAAGAAGCAAGGTGAGGAGGGTATATATCCAAGCAAAAGAATTATTCGGGGTCCTTTTTTCTAAATACATGACTCAAGTAAATAGTGTCAATGTCCTACGGATTAATTTCGAGAAAAACACGAGGTCCGTTTTGCAAAAATCGCTAGTCCGGTTTAGAGCAGGCCGCGCGTGGGCCGGCTTGCGCCGCGCTGGGCCGGCCGATTGGTCGCCCGCCTGGGCTGCTTTGGCCACGTGGGCTGGCTACTGGGCCACCCGCGCTGTGACCTGCGCTTGGGCCGCGGCCTCCGCGGGCCCATCCGCCTGGGCCACCGCCTGTCGCCACTGGGCCTGGCCGAATGGGCCGTTGGGCCAGCCGATGGCCGTCGGCCTTTTTATTTCTAAAACGATTAGCTAATTTAGCTCGGGAACAAATTTGTAAAATCAATATAAAATTATGTAGTTGTCCAAAAATAGCGAAGCCGGTTTTATTAGTCTCCTAAAATTAGGACCTATCTGTTAGTATATTTTGTTCACATAGTTCGATGATATTTTTGGAAGCCATATAACTAATCTAAGATATTTAATATTGCAAAATATAAACTTGTAGGAACTTTCGTGACAAATTGGTAATAGTATTAGATCTAAAATCTTTACAGTAGGTTCCTAGCAATATTAGCTGCTCACCATAATTTTGTAGCTCTAGAATAATTAGTTGCTAGATAAATAATAATGTCCTATTACGAATAAAGAAACACCATTGGTTTATATAACTAAAAGAATTGTTGAGAAATAATGCCTTGTTCGACAACATGGATACGTAGCTAAGTACGGTCGTCGTTAGAACTAGCCCGCTAACTTGAGAGGCGTAAAGCGTATTTATACGAGTCACGATTGCAGTCAATTAATTATATCTTGACATGTCATTACATTGCATATCATAATAGGGACATCGGTGGATCACGGAGTCGTCGGGAGTTGCTGGAGGAATGGTGCTTTTGAAGATCATGTCGCCATGATGGAAAGCTAACTTCTGATTATATTTTTCCCAGGCAAGCCCCGGTGCATAACCCCTACTTTCTGTAGTTTAAATTATATTTGTGCATTAAGTTTTAAGGAGTTGAATGAAACCCACTTGCATATACATCTTTATTCCTATGAGTCTTACTAGTATGACAAGATCGTGTAGAATGCTATGCTACAGGACTCCGATAGAAGTCGAGTGATTGCCTGTCACTCGCGAGCGATAGGAAATATATTATTGGATTACTATCACTTGAAAAATATGAAAATGGTGGAAAGGAAAATGGTGATCGGGCAGGGATATGGTTTGGGTATTGGTGAGTGTAAGGAGTTGTGTCGCCGTGGACACGGGGCATAGCTTGGTTACACTGTTTTTCCCTATCTGGTCGGTTAAGGACCGATCGTTGCATATGACTCTAGGCAGGTCACAGACTTTTTATCCCGAGCACATACTTGTGTATGGGCGTTTGGAAGACTTGTTGCTCTCTTGTCGTGGATCCGGCTCTTTTCGGACCGACTGTTAGGGTTTGTTTTTGGTGGAGGAGGTCCTTGTATCGTACTGAGTCCGAGACTCAGGGGCGGGGGCTTGGAGTTCTAGTTTGGACGGGGACCTGGACACCCGGGACAGGAGAGTGATGGGTTGGTCCTGCTTATGCCTAGGGTATAAGTGGGGCGTGTGTTTTCGGGGTACCCAGCTGGGGCATTGATTCACGAATCGTCGGGCTATCCAGTATGGCTTGTCTACGGTTTAGCATCATAGTAAGAACTGAAAGATGAAAGATAGACAAAGGAAATCTGATTGCTTACCACCTGCTTGAAAGTAGCACAGGTGCTTACATAGAATGGTTAGTTAATGAACCAATGCGGCTATTAATAAAGAACCGAATATAAGGACACACGCTTAGTAATGCTTCCTGAAAATGCAATAAACCCACAAGCCAGATAGCCTTGCATATCCTTGGAGTCTTTTCTTTTCCCCCGTCGGGTAAGTCTTGCTGAGTACAATTGAGTACTCAGGGTTTTATTCTCCCTGTTGCAGGTGACAGGTGGATGCTTGAGCTGACCTTTGTGTGTGGATTCCTCCTGGTAGGCTCAGAGAGGATTTCCTTTACGCTGCGATCGTAGTTGTTATTTATAACTCTCACCAAATACCTTTATAAATGAAAGTTTCATAATCTTTGCCGTAGTGTATATATCAATACTTCATCATGTCATTAATAGATGTTTATTCCCGCTATACTCTGATTACATGTTTATATTCCGCTGTTCAATTAAATTGTTTATAACTCTGATAATATAATTTCATTCCGCTGTTATATTAAAAAATATTATACTCTGATGTTGTATTAAAAGTGATGTAAGAAATGGTTACGAATGATGTAAGCTTTATTCTCTCATTTATGATCCTGATCCCAAAAATATGGATTTTCGGGTTCTCCCCTGGGGTGTACCCGATGGAACCAAGTAATCTAGTGTTCTCCCTTGAGTGCTTAGTGTCTAATGGAAGACAAGCACTCCTGTGAGGCAGAAAATTAGGTGGTTCTGCCACAAGTCCGATCGACCGCTAGCTACCAAGGTGAGGACGGCCAAAGCTCGGACCCGTCTCCCTCTTTCCCTCTGCTGCCGCCGTTGAGCCGCTCCATCAATTTGGCCATCGAGTTATCACCTCCATTCAATTCAGCAAGTCCACGACTTCACCATCAAGTTCTCTCACTACCCGACCCCACCCAGCCTTGAACCGTGCAAGGCAAAGCTCCAATTTGGAGCTTTTCCCGCTGCCATGCCATTAAGGCCGCGCTTGGCCATGGTCAAGGGTAGCCCTCCTACCGCCCACCCCAAACCAATTCACCTGCACCACTAGCTTCATCTTGCCTCCCTCTCCACCTTGCGCACGCTAGAGGAACCGCTACCGCCTCCCCGTCATCGCTGACACGACCACATATCCTCCTCGCTGGGCAGCAGCCACTCCTCGGCGTGTGGAGAAGACCGCGATAGATGAAGCCCTCCATGCGCTGGAAGGTGGTGTCAGAACGGCACCATGGATCCATTGGAGGTGGGGGCAGTTGGATGCGGGCTTGACGGCGGCGGGGATGTGGAGATGGAGAACCCTAGGTGATTGGTGGCAGCGGTTGTGGCTATGGAGGCAAGGAGGCAAGGTATGGAACCTAGGGGGTGAACCCTTTGGCTTTATAGGGGCGATGGGTGCAAGGAAACCAACTGCCCACCTGCATCTCCACGCCTGCCACGATCAACCACAACGTCTCTCCACGAGAAGTGCGCACGCAATCTCTGTCTGTTCCCTCAGAAAACTCGCCGGACGTTTCACCTCTCTAGATGGGCCATGACTCATCACAAGTAAGAGGAATACGGATCAAAAACCACCTCTACGGCACGCCTGGGTCTAGGAGTTCGAAGGTTGGCCCATCGATGGGTTCGACAACCGCTCCGAGCACCCTTAGAGTAAGGGATGGAAAGGGATGGGCTCGCAAGTGGCCAGTACCCAGGTGCACGAGCGCCACAGGCATCCCAGCCCATGATTGAGTCTCGGCCGGGTACGATCCATGGTTTTTCCCTAGGGAAAGGCAGAGAACCCTCGGGACCGGTCTAACAGACCCAAGAACTATATGGATTGACCGCTGAGAATCTAAAGTCGGTCACCAAGCTGACCCTAGCCGGATCCCCACGAATGGGCTATCGGGACCCTACTTGAACTAGCCAGCTAACAACCCACCAAAGTCTCACCGCCATACCCGTGAAGGGTCCGACCTCGACGAGAGGGAATCGCCATCCCCGGGACATGCCGTGGGCAACAAAAGAAGGCCAAGGCCCTTAGAGTCCTCCAATTTGGAAAACCTCTGAAGGAGTATTCTACTCCTTCGTAGGCTCAGGGGCTACTGTCGGGGACCAATACTAGGGTACCGGAAGAGGAGGAACTAATAACCATCAACATCGATTCATCCGAACAGCCAAGAGCATGGCTACAGCTCCAACCGACCCCCTGGTACGCAAACTCTATCTCGCCCGACCCCTGAGGGTGACTCCACCTCGCCCAACCTCTGAAGGCGGGCTCCATCTCGCCCAACACCGAGGCCACGGGCTCCGCCTCACCCGACCCCTAAGGGTGGGCTCTGCCTCACCCGACACCGAGGCCATGGGCTCTGCATCGCCCAACCCCTAAGGGTGGCTTCGCCTCGCTCGGCACCAAGGCCATGGGCTCCACCTTGCCTGACCCCTAAGGGTGGGCTCTGCCTCGCCCAACCCTTGAGGGTGGCTCCGCCTCGCTAGGCACCAAGGCCGCGGGCTCCACCTCGCTCGACCCCTGAGGGTTGGCTCCGCCTCGCCCGACACCAAGGCCATGAGCTTTGCCTCGCCCAACCCCTGAGGATTGGCTCCGCCTCGCCTAACACCAAGGCCATGGGCTCCGCCTCGCCTGACCCCTGAGAGGGACTCCGCCTCGCCTGACCTTTAGGGGCGGGCTCTGTCTCGCCTGACACTGAGGCCACGGGCTCTGCCTTGCTGGCACCAGGGCCACAAGCTCTGCCTTGCCTGACCTCTGAGGGTGGGCTCCACCTTGCCTGACACCGAGGCTATGGGCTCTGCCTCGCTCGACCCCTAGGGGGGACTCTGCCTCGTCCAACCTCTGGGGCGAGCTCCGTCTCGCCCAACACCAAGGCTGTGGGCTCCACCTCGCCCGACCTCTAAGGGTCGGCTCCGCCTCGCTCGAGCCTTGGGTTTGTGCTCCGCCTCGCCCAGCCTCTGGGGAGGAACTCTGCCTCGCCCGACCCTGAGGCCGGGGGCTCCATGTCGCTCGACGGAGACCCATACCGCCGCCAACCACTCTAGGTCCAAGCGTATGGGCCTAGGTCAAAGCTCTAGCACCAGAGAGGTGACCAGCATGCCTTGATATAACCCATGGCTGTGACAGGCCATACCTGAGGATTCACATCAGGAACAACGTTGGGCGAACCGGTGCTGTTCTGCCTAACCCCCGTACGAACACTGACAGGCGTGTCAGTTCACCATGACGTCTGCCAAGACAAAGTGGAGCACCACGACCAGGAGACAACGCCTGCACATGGCGCCAGTGATGGATAGGACCGCGATGTGAAGCTGTCCCTATTAACGTCTACAGGGTCAGCGGGACCCGCATGGAAGAGAAGAAGGACCCGGTGACCCTAGAGGACTTCTCCTTCTGATTCTCCTTTTCTCCCTCCATTGTAACCCCTGCTTTCCCTTGGCCTATAAAAGGGAAAGCAAGGCGTCCCATTAGGGGACATTGAACCAGACATCGAACTTGACTCGACCCAAACCAAACACATCACACCAATTTAGACTCGAACCCCAAACCGATTAGAACACTCAAGCATATAGCAGAGAAGCGACCGAGCCCTCGGCGCCCATTTGCTCCTCTCACCAGAGACTTGGGACATGTCCCTCTCTCGACCATTTATAACCCCTACTATGAACTTTCAGTGCTAGTAACATGGGCAACAGCTGTAAGGAAAATGGATCCTAGGCCCATTTACTTTGGATTTTGGTGTTTGATGACCAACACAACCAAATTAGACTAATGAATTTGCAAGTGATTGTTTTATAGTTCAATAGGATGCAAGATGTGACTTAGACAAAGGCGACGTGATGATCTGATGATCAACACCTCAAAGAAGACCTTAGGAGCATAAGAGAAGACCTAAGATATCAAGCAAAGTCCAAGCACAAAGATAGAAACCAAGCCGCACGCAAGATCACGAAGAAACGAGCTCACAAAGGTGACCGAACGCTAGACCGGATGCTGGAGAAAAGCGACGGATGCTCCAATCAGGAGGCTCGGCAATAGTAGCAGCGACCGAACGCTGGCGGCAAACCAACCGGATGCAGGACAACAGCGTCCGATCGAGTACAGATAGGTTTTAGAGCAGTGAAATTACGACCAGACGCGTCCGGTGGCATGTGACCGGACACTGGCAGCATCCGATCAGTAGATCGTGGCTCCAACGGTCGGGACGACCGGACGTGTCCGGTCAGGACGTGATCAGCGTCCAGTCAGTAGTAAAAAAGTGGGATTTTATCCCCAATGGCTACTTTCTCAGTGGGGCTTATAAATACAACCCCAACCAGCTAAATGAGTAGAGTGGAGTTGAGAAAACATACCAAGGGTGTTGATACACCATTTTAGTGATCTCCACTTGCATAGTGCTTAGTGTTTTATTAGATGATTAGCGTAGATGCTTTGCGAAGTGCTTAGGTTGATTAGACCACCGCTGATGCACTGGCTCTAGGTTTAGGCCTAGTGTTTAGTGAGGTTTGCATACCTCTTACCACTCGGTGCTTGCGCGCACCATTGTTGTACATTGGAGGGGCTTGTAGTCTTACAAGATTACACCAACCACGTTTGTGGTGTGGCCGCCACAGTGTACCGGAGGAAACAATGCCCACGACGTTTTGGCCAGAAGCTTGATAGTGAAGACGGCGGGGAGCATCCAGGAGAGACTTGCCGAAAGGCACGTCGGAGACCCACTTGCGCATGGGGAAGGCCTAAGGCTATCCATAGAGTTATCCGACCGGGAGCTTAGCCCTTGCGAGGGATTCCTTGTGAGGGGCTCCAATGAGGACTAGGAGGAAGCTTGTGTGCTTCTCGATACCTCGGTAAAAATACCAGAGTCATCGACGGGAGTTTGCATATATCTACCTTGCTCTTTAGCTTCCGTATTTATATTGATTGTATTACTCCTTGTGTGGTAGAGATAGCAACACACTAGCAAAACTGTAGTTACACATTTAGATAGTTTATCTTTTGCATAGGTTTTGCTAAGATTAGAAAAAGAGGCCATAGTTTAGAGTTAGAATTGTAAGTTGCCTAATTTACCCCCCCTCTTAGGCGTCATGGTCTACTTCAATTGGTATTAGAGTCGGTTGGCTCAATTTGGACCTTTGTCTTAACCACCGTTGAGCCGACTCTATTTAGAGTGGTTGGGATAGATACCTCTAGGCCTCTGCACTTTGATGGCACTAACTTCCCCTATTATAAAGCTAGAATGGCTTGCTATCTTGAGGCGGTTGACTTGGGAGTTTGGAGAGTCACTCGTGATGGGATGAAACCCATTAAGAATCCCGATAAACCCACAAAGAGTGATGAAAAAGAAATTCATTTCAATGCTAGAGCAAAAAATTGCTTGTTTGAATCTTTTAGCATGGATGTGTTTAACCAAGTATTCACCTTAAATACGGCAAATGAAATATGGTTAACACTTCAAGAGCTCCATGACGGCACAAGTAATGTCCATGAGCAAAAACATTGTCTAGCTAAACAAAATTATGATTCCTTTAAAATGAATGATGATGAGCTTGTTCATGATATGTATTCTCGTTTGAGTCTAATTATCAATGAGCTCTATTCTATAGGATTAACAAAGCTAGATGATGCGGATATCGTGAGGAAGATTATCTCCGTGCTACCACTAAAGAAATATGCAAACATCATCACCATCCTTCACAACATAGAGGACTTGAGCACCATAACCCCGGCCATAGTCATTGGCAAGATAGTGTCATTTGAAATGTCACGGAAGATAGGTTAAGAAGAAGCCTCTTCATCAAGCAAAGGCAAAGCTCTTGCATGTGGTAAGAAGAAGATGAAGAGCCACAAGTTGAGACAAGCTCAAGCTCAAGCTCCTCAAGTGAAAAAGAAGAAGAAGAAGATGATGATGATGATGATGATGAAGACTCAAGTGATGATGATCAATCTTCCTCCTCCACCTCCAACCTTGATGAAGAATCAATCAAACTAATCAACAAGGTGGAGAAGATGATTCAAAAGCTCAATGTCAAGGGTGTGCCCATCTAAATCCAAGATCTTATTTTCACAAATCAAAGAAATGAGCAAAGAAAGAGAGGATGCTATGGATGCGGCGAGTTGGGGCACTTTGTGGAAGCTTGTCCAAATAAGCCCACACCCAAGAAAAAGAAGGCATGCAAGAAACAAGCCCTCACATCAATAAGGACATGGGATGATTCTTCAAGTGAAGAAGAACACCATCACAAGAGGCGAGGGCGCAAGCACTCATCATCAAGCTCTTCTTGTGTGTACCTTATGGCATGAGGTAATGAAAGCTTATCCTCTAATAAGAGTGATAGTGATGATGATATGCCTTCTTATGAAGAAATTGTGCAACAAAACCTTAATTATGCTAAAGTTTGCACTAATCAACAAAAGAAGCTCGGGAAAATAAAAGAAAAGCTAGATAGTTCACAAGAAGCATACAAAACTTTGCTTGAACAATATGAGAATTTTACTAATCTTAATGTTCAACTATCTACTAAAATTGAGCAACTTGAGGCTAGTGCAACAACAAATGCATGCACAATCAATGATGAGCAACTTGTAAAGAAAAATGAAAAATTAAAAGAAAATTTAGCTAGCTCACAAGATGCATATAAAAGTTTGCTTGCTAAAATGGAAACCATGTGCAAATATTGTGATGAGCTAACTAATAAAGTTGTTAATCTTGAAGCCGTTAGTACAACTCCCACTAAGGCATCTAAAAAGAAAAGTTCTAACATGTCTAAAAAGGATGTCTCTACTTCTTGTAATGATTTATGTTTAGACTCATCTTTGTGCAACCAAGTTTGTGTTGAGAAAGTTGTTGTAGATACATGCACACAAGAGGTTGCAAAGGAGAATGAGCAACTCAAGCAAGAAGTAGCTCGTCTCACCAAGGACTTGACTTAAGTGAAAGGCAAGGCGGAGTAAGCCCAACTTCATCAAGATAACACCGTCAAGGAAGTGAAGAAGCTTCATGAAGGATAAACCGTGGTTTGCTACGTGTGCCCCAAGGAAGGTTACAAGTCCTATGAGTGCAAGGTGAAGAATGGGGGAGAAGCAAAGAAGAAAGAGAAGAAGCAAACAAGCAAGCTCTCCAACACCTACACCAACAAGGTGGACAAGAAGACCTCCACACCTTATCTCTTGAAGAAGAAGAAAAATGATAAGGTGAACAAGCAAGTCAACAATGGGGCCAAACACTTTTAGGTGCCAAAGGAAATCATTTCCAACATAAAGAGCACCAAGAAGGTTTGAATCCCGAAAGGGAAGTGAGAAGTCCTATGGACTTTGGGAATTTGAAGACTTGGTAAAGTATGGATGCATTTCATGGGGTGCATCATGATGGACAAAGACATTGCTAAGTGGGTTAGTGGATACTATAGACCCAAATTTCCCTTTCCATGTTAGGTAACTAGATTCAAATTATTTCAATTGGTATTAGATTTGATTTTTCCTACAATTGGTATCTTTTAGCATCTAGTTACTCTTCATGCCTAGGTTTGCATTTGCATTCTTATATATTTATACACTAGGTATTTCATATGGTAGGCTTGCTCGGTTTCATTCTTATTCCTTGGAGCAATCCTACATGGTTTAAAATTGTTTAAGAGCATGGCACATAGCTTGTCTTACAATTGTTCATCTAATATGTGCCAAAGTCCAAATTATAGATAATCTCTCCCCGATATCACCTTCGAAAATGACTCTCACATTCATATAATGTCATCTTTCAAGTGGTATTTATTTTTCTAAAATCAATGTGCACGTTTCCTACAAGTATTCCACACTTGTGTGCATAAATTTTAGGGGGAGGTTACTCTGCAAGTTGGATACTTTGAGACCAGCACCTTTTCAAGCTTATCATGTGTGTAGTAGTCTCATTGCAAGGAAAATGGAGTTCCCGAAGTTAAGCATCATACTTCAAATATCCACCACCTATTGCAAGTGGTACAAATCAAATTGATTGCTACATGGTATTTCTAAACCAATATCATCATGTTGATTTGATTTTGATATTTATATGCTTTCTCCGTGCATTATGTAGATTAAATTCCCTTGTGCAATACTTTGCCAATTATGCATATGCTTTGCCTTCTCTCATATGTATGCATATATTTAGGGGGAGCTTAGTCTATATAATGTGAGAGTCAAATTTTGTGATCTATTTCACTCTACACACAAAGGATCACAAAGTTTGACCCTCTCTTGTGCTACTAATGTCTTTTTTTGGTGTTTGATTCTAAAGGGGGAGAATTTAGAGGACCAAAAGCAAGCATTAATTTGTAGTAATGGTCCGAGAAAGGAAGGATAGTGGATTATGGATTAGCCTATGTGGGAGAATTTGTAGAAAACAAGGTTTAAATCGATAATACCACATGGGGACATTTGCAATGGCAAGATAAGTTTTATGTAGTCTTACAAGTAGTATCTTTTAGCATTATATAACTTTGCCCCTTGCATTGCATCCTAGCAAGTAGATAGGTTTTAAATTCATCTTTTTATTATTATTTGCTTGCTTTGGTCGTGTTGTCAACAATCACCAAAAAGGGAGAGATTGTAAGGAAAATAGACCCTAGGCCCATTTACTTTGGATTTTGGTGTTTGATGACCAACACAACTAAATTGGACTAATGAATTTGTAAGTGATTATTTTGTAGTTCAATAGGATGCAAGATGTGACTTGGACAAAGGCGACGTGATGATCTGATGATCAACACCTCAAAGAAGACCTTAGGAGCACAAGGGAAGACCTAAGATATCAAGCAAAGTACAAGCACGAAGATAGGAACCAAGCCGCACGCAAGATCACGAAGAAACGAGCTCACAAAGGTGACCGGACGCTAGACCGGACGCTAGAGAAAAGCGACCGAACGCTCCGATCAGGAGGCTCGGCAACAGCAGCAGCGACCGGATGCTGGCGGCAAACCGACTGGACGTAGGACAGCAGCGTCTGATCGAGTACAGAGAGGTTCCAGAGCGACGAAATTGCGACCGAATGCGTCCGGTGGCATGTGACCGGACGCTGGCAGCGTCCGATCAGTAGATCGCGGCTCCAACGGTCGGGACGACCGGACGCGTCCGGTCAGGACGTGATCAGCGTCCGGTCAGTAGCAGAAAAGCGAGATTTCGTCCTCAATGGCTACTTTCTCAGTGGGGCTTATAAATACAACCCCCAATCGGCTAAATGAGTAGAGTGGAGTGGCGGGGAGTATCCGGGAGAGGCTTGCCGGAAGGCACATCGGAGACCCACTTGCGCGTGGGGAAGGTCCGAGGCTATCCACAGAGTTACCCGACCAGAAGCTTGGTCCTTGCGAGGGATTCCTTGCGAGGGGCTCCAACGAGGACTAGGGGGAAGCTTGCGTGCTTCTCGATACCTCGGTAAAAATACCGAAGTCGTCGATGGGAGTTTGCATATCTCTACCTTGCTCTTTAGCTTCCGCATTTACATTAATTGTATTACTCCTTGTGTGGTAGAGATAGCAACACACTAGCAAAACCGTAGTTGTACATTTAGATAGTTTATCTTTTGCATAAGTTTTGCTAAGGTTAGAAAAAAGAGGCCATAGTTTAGAGTTAGAATTTTAAGTTGACTAATTTACCCCCCCCCTCTTAGGTGTCACGGTCTACTTCAGCAGCAACGAACTGGACATAGAGACATTCTGTCCGAACCAGTATAAACCTCGTGTTCTCTTAGCATACCATCCGAGCCAGATGCACAATATTAGGAATTTACTTGTTGGTGGCAACTCGAAACACCGACAGCCATCCTTGGTCACCGGATCAAGAGATGAACAACAACATGGGGTTGGAAGAGAATAGGGGAAAAAGAAGTAATAATAGATGTAAAAAAGTTTCAATTAGATATTGGATTAACTCAATCAACCATGATCCCCTAATATATAGAGAGGGTGATCTTATCCCAATAGAAAACCCTCCCGAGATGCAATCTTCAAGTTTCCCACGAGTTTGGGTGAGTTGGGATTAAGTCTGGACTCTCCTAGATTCGGACTTGCGAAAGCCGAAAGTTTCGACAAGTGGTCAGAACTTCCAGCCTTGCGAAAGTCAGAACTGACGGTAGGATGATATTTTTTCCAAGAGCATAACTCCTTCATCGATCTAGACTCCGAATTGGACGTTATATATATATATATATATATATATATATATATATATATATATATATATATATATATATATATATATATATATATATATATATATATGTTTTTTGACCATCTCGAAGAGAGGAATGCAATGGTGGAGTCCATTATGCATTTTGACAAAGTGCCAAAAGTGGCATTTTTAGTTGTCAACAAGTCTCGATGGTAGAAACATGATTGTGGAGTTTATTATACACTTTGGCCACTTTTAGTTGTCAACACACCATATGGTCAATTGGCCATAACCATAAGGTGTTATACTGTTTATCCTCAATTTTTTTTCTGGCTCTACATATACGCGTGGCGCAGCATAGCCTTGTGGGCGCACGCGTGCAGCCCACAGGCTTAGGCCGTGTGTTTTGGTCTCCCTGTCGCCGTCTCTCCTCCACACTAGCCACTTCCCCTCTCATGGACTCATCCACATCCACCACCGCCCTCCTCTCCTCCTTCCCCGCGCCAATCATGCGGCGTCTGCCCGCTCACCTCTCTCCCTCCACCACTGCCCGCGTCGCCGTGCTACTCGGGGCCACCCTAGGGCTAGGGGTGGGGATGCACTCGCCCCGTTCGCCGGGGCGTGGATCGATTCACACCTCCTCCTCCTCTTAATTAACTCTACTAGTTATTTAAAGCACAGTTACTACAACTTACAAGTCTTTCCCGTAATGCATTACCTTGCCACAGTAATCATCCTGTGGAAGCAATTCGTGCTCTAGAACGCATCAGTCTATCACCGAGAGAAAAGAAAACAAGGCCTTGTTTAGATTGAGGTTAGGAATCAGTATTTGATATTGTAGCATTTTCATTTGTATTTGACAATTATTGTCTAATTATGGCCTAACTAGGCTCAAAAGATTCGTCTCGTAATTTACAATCAAACTGTGTAATTAGTTATTTTTTTATCTACATTTAATACTCCTTGCATGTGTCCAAAGATTTGATGTGATGAAGAGAAAGTGAAAAAACTTACAATCTAAACAAGGCCCCGATAAACCAATATACCACATGACGACAAGACTCTGATTAGTGCGCTTGTGTTATCTCTGCAGTGTATCGAGATGGTAGAGGAGGGTACGAGGGCCTCGTTTAGATTGCAAATTTTTGTAATCTGGACACTGTAGCACGTTTTATTTGTATTTGACAAACTTTGTCCGATCATGGACTAACTAGGCTCAAAAGATTCGTCTCGTGATTTACAACCAAATGGTATAATTAGTTATTTTTTTACCTACATTTAATGCTCTATGCATACGTCCAAAAATTAATATAACGGAAAGAGAGTGAAAAAACTTGGAATTTGAAGGTGATCTAAACAAGGCCAAAGAAATACTACTTTTGTTCATCAGCCAGCTGGAGGCCTGGAACTTTGCAGACCTTGAGCAGTGCGCAAAGCAGAGCTAATGGATCATGGGTGAAATAGCAGAGTAGCTGAAAACTGGGTTGGGTAGTAGCCGCTTCTCGCGCGCGGCGAAGGACCGGAGCATCTTAGGCCCAGTTTGATTGCAAATTTTCGTAATTTGGATACTGTAGCATGTTTCGTTTGTATTTGACAAATTTTGTTTGATTATGGACTAACTAGACTCAAAAGATTCGTCTCATGATTTACAACCAAACTATGCAATTAGTTATTTTTTTTACCTACATTTAATGCTCCATGTATGCGTCTAAAAATTGATGTGATAAAGAGAGAGTGAAAAAATTTGAAATTTTGAGGCAATGTAAACCAGGCCTTAATTGATGTCATCCTTGGACACGCGCAGGTCGCCCACCTCCTCCTCCTCGTGTAACAGGCCCGGTGTCATGTACGGTACCACGGGCTCACGAGAAGTAACAGGGTGGAAGGAGGCGACCCTGGCTTCCAAGTTACAACTCGTCGAGCGTCTTGTCGATCGGTACGGGCCATGTCCTCGTCGAACCTCGCGGCGTCCTCGGTGGTGTACTCCGTCAGGACTCTGGCCGGGTAGCACCGACGTCATGGTGGCCATCTCGTCCGTCATCCATGGCACTGGCAGCTGGCGGGGCTTCTTCTTCGATCTCCTTCTCCTTCAGATGCTGATCGTCCGCGCCTGCTTGCTCATCGTGCTTATTCGCCCCCATGGCCACCTGCTCCTGCTGGACCCCCATGAACGTGAACGAGAACGACAACGATCGTCGATCTAGCTGCCCTTGGCTCCGATCGATTCCTTCTCTTGTGCCGTTCTTCGATCGATATGAGATGATAGTAGATATGGCTTTGCCTGGTTCGTTCCTACCTCCTTGGCAAGGCCGAGGGCCAGCAACAGAGTTCGGTTCCGAGACGGTCGGCTACGCTGCTAGTCGGTTCCAATTCCAAATCGGATCAAATCACGTTCAAAAAAAGAATCGGACCCAATCAAATTAGCCCGCTTCGTTTATATATCTTCTTGCTTCAGACTTGCAAAAATCTTGTATGCTTGCCGTTTCTACCCGTGCTTATACGTGCTTGTGTTTATCTGTGTCCTCCGTCCAAACTTACCATACGCGAGCGACTAAAATTCATTTATATTTTCTAATCTTAAAAAGAAAAAAACAAATTCCCTGCTCAAGGCCAAGGTGACGACTGGTCCTCTGAATTCGCCTCTTGGAGGTCTAGGCATGCCACGCTGCCACCTCAGCTCTACTTAATTTGCTGATGGACGAGCAGCTGATGAGGAGCAAACATCTGCCTCCTAGATTATGCATGGCACCCTTGACTCAACGCGCAGCTAGCGCCCGGACGTCCGGCCCTTGGCTGCGTCCGGACGCTTCTGCCAGTTGTCCCATACAAGCGAGCGGAATCATCAAATCATGCATCCTAGCTTCCCCACAACGCTCGTTTATCCACACGATTTCCTCCCGCAACAAGAGCGCGCAGAGCGGCGCTATGCCCTTCCCCACCATGCCCCGTATGTCGCGTGGTGCCCCGGTCACTGTCTGTTGCTACAACATGGGAAATCAACAAAGTGCAACATACACAGTTACAAAGGAGATGATACATCCTTAATCGAGAGCCAAAATCATCGGTTACTACAACTTAGTTTTATTGCTGCAAAGATGAGAAATCAATCATTATAACATCTCATTCTGTTGGCTGCAACATGGACAATAAGCAGAATGCAACATCCAACATCCAACTACTAAAACATCAAAATAAAGGAGATGCAACATCTCTAATCAACGTAAGAAAATGATTGCTTACTGCAACACCAAGAAATACTCTTGGCATTTTCTCTTTATTATACTATTCATATATATTCTTCTTTTCTATGTATTTGATTATTCGTCTCGCTTCCTGCAACACCAAACATGCTAGTTTATTGCAGCAACATGAGAACACCAAACAATCATGTGACACAACATGCTAGTTTTGTTGTAGCAACATGAAAGATCATCTACTTAAACATCTGAATTTGTTATGAAATATGAGAAATCTCCGGACGCAACACAAAAAAATAACCAGCCTATTCGTTTCGGCTGGATTGGCTTATAAGCCATGGCTGAAAGTACCGCTGGCTGGTTTGGTGTGAGAGAAAAATATTGTTCAAGCCATGTATTATAAGCCAGATACGAGCAATCCAGCCGAAACGAGCATGCTGAACAAATGCAACATCACAAAAAGCATATGCTGAGCAACAGCGACCCTAGATCCAAGGAGAAGGCTGCGGATCTAGCCCCTCTGAGCAGCGAAAGTGTCCAACTTAGAGCATGAGGAAAGTGACAACGGATATGCTCGTAATATGCTGGCTTACCGACGGAGGAAGGCAGACGGGCGCGCGCGCGCGAGAGAGAGAGAGAGAGGATGTTGCTTGCTCATCATTCTCGACGGGAGTTGCACTGGAGAAGGAGCATAGCGGGTGAGGGACGCCATGAAGAGGGAGGAAGATTGATGTTTGCAGTAGGACGCGGTGGAGAGGGTGGCCCGAGATCCATCGTCCTCCTCACCATCCCTCACCTCTGCGGCGGCGCTGGATCTCCGCCGTGGATCTGGCCACGCTGGGTCTTCTCCACCGCGGATCCGGCTCCCCACCCTTGCCTCGACGCTGGCGCGACGCCTCCTCCCCGTCCCTGCCTCCCTCCCTCCCTCACTCTCCCTCGACGGCGCGCGACTAGGAGCGCGCGGGCGGGCAGATCCGACGACTCACTCCCTTCCTTGTTTTCTCTCCTCTCCATCTCGCTCACCCCCTCGGCCCCTCTTCATCTCCTCCTCTCTATTGCTTGAGGGCCCGAGATTCGGAGCTCCGCCGCTCCCAACCCCGACGGCCACCTCCGCCTCGCCTCCCTATGCGACCGCTCAGTGGGCCTCTGGCTGGCACAACCTGTGAAAATGGTCGTGCTTCTCGGGTCGGCCCGGCACGAAAATCGGCCCATAGGGCCGTGCCTGGGCCGAAGGCCAGGCCCGTGGCCCTGTGAGGCACGGCGTGTCGTGCCGGCCCGTTGGCTATCGGGCCGTGCTGGCATGGGCCCGTGTCGTGCCGTGCCGGGCTAGCCCATTGGCCATCTATAGTCCCGCGCCCAGCCTTCCCGCGCCACGCCGGCATCCGCGCCTCCCCGGAGAGCACAGAAGTCGAGCTGAGGAAGACCCGCACCGAGGCATAACGGAAGAACTCTCTGGCACCACGCCGTCCTAGAGGAGACGGAGCTCCGCGCTGCTGTGATGGAGATGGTAACAGACATGGATATTCAGGAAGCATGCCGGCGTTGTGGAGGAGCTCTCTGCAGGGACTAGATTCAAAGATCCATTGCTTGACTCTATGGTTCATGTAATTAGATAAGAAATTACTTATTGTAACCGCACCATATTCTTCATATCTGTACAATAAAATTAAGAGGCCCATCTTGAGGTATTGCATTGATAAAACTTGTGAAAATTGAAACCTGAACTGCAGCAGATTTGCAGCATATTGATTTTTCCTTTATGCGTTGACATATTCCCTCTATAACGGAGAACACCACTTTGCATCACTAGATTTGCACAGAAACAAAGCCATTTTGGCTCTGGAAATACATAAGATTTGCACACAAACAGAACATTTTAGCACGCATACGATTGATAAAGAGATAAGCACACTTCATATTTGTGTGCTGTGTTCCAATAATATTTGGTACTATTGAAGCATTTGACATGTACATTCAGGCCACAAAAGACTATAGTAAGGCCACAAAAGATTACATTTAGGCCGCAAAATACTATAGTTAGCCCTGTCCAAAATGCTATCTAACTAGCCTATACATACTTAGAACTGAAGGTTATCATCGACACGAGTTGTAGCTGTTATGAGTTGAGTAAAACTGCTAATGACATTGTATTCTTGAGACTACGGAATTGTTTCTTTGTTGCTGCCGTCATTCTTCAATTGGACTTGGGGCTGAACAACAACATTTTCCTTTTGTCGCTGCCAATGAAATTAAAATTTTTAATTTGGATTTAGATTGACAAAAGCATGTATAAATGTATAGGTTATAGGTTTGTAACATGCCACGCAAAAATTGTCAAAGCCTCAACTGAATTTTTAAATCTCAAACCAAGGTTTTCCATCATCAAGTTCTTCCATTGCCTTTCACATAAACCAGTAACACATAGATAAAACATATCAATTCTAAAGAAATAAATAAGTTAGCCTAAGTGAACTCTATGGCCCTGTTCGTGTGCCCTTAAACCCGGCTTGATCCGTTTATTTTTTTATCCGGAATAGTGTTTTTCTCTCATAAATTCTTCCAAACCATCCAGATTCCTCCAGAATTCAGACAAAAACTACTGAACTATCTGAACTGAACTACTGACCTATAAAAACTGAAGTACTGGGCTACTCACGAACCAGTACGCTCTGAAGTTTGTATTTTACAGATTCATTTTTAATATTGCAAATCACATATACGCATTCAAGAACGTGACAGAGAAGAGGTCTGATACTTGTCCTCATGGAGCTCCTTGACGGTGTCCTGGGCTGGCGGCGACGTACGTAGGGCTGCTTGGCTCGGGCCGGCGGCGACGCTGCTGACCGGCGTCGTCTTGTGCAGTTCGACGGCTCGGCCCCTCTGGACAACAGGCGGCGGCGCAGGACTGCTTGGCTCGTTCAGACGGCGAGCGCGGGCGCGGGTTGATGCAGCCCGACGAAAACCAGCGAGCCGCCTAGCTTCGCGGAGGAAAACTAAAGTGTCCTAGCAGCCGTTGGATGATGTTTCAACGCTGGATATAGGGCTGCATGTTACGCTGTGACTTGCCGAAGGAACGTTACCCAATCTGAGTCGTCCACTCTCACGGACTCGCCCACCCACCACCGTCCTCCTCCTTTCCCCCGCGCCGATCACGCCACGCCCGCCTCCCTCCGTCCATCCAGATCGGCGCCGCGCCTCCGCCCCCACTGCCCGCGTCGCCGCGCTACTCGGGGCCGCCCTAGGGCTAGGGGCGGGGATCCGCTCGCCCCGTTCGCCGGGGCGTGGATCGATTCGCACCTCCTCTTCTCGGTAAGGAAACCCACCCTCCCTCCTGGGCTGGCTGGCACGTAGAACCCCAGCCCCTGCCTCATGCTGAGATTCGATTCGACTGCACCGCTATAGCAGTTTGTTCCCGCGAGCTTTTCTCGCCGCCAAACTTTGCTCCGCCGCCCTGCATTTGGCATCTATATACGGTTTGCGGGACGCGTTATCTGTGCCTGTGTAGGTGGATTCGATTGCTGGACTAGTGTGCGGTGGCTAATGACGTTCTATACCAATTTAGTAGTAGTTAACAGCTCGTAGGTAGAACACACATGGAATCCTTCCAGATTGTTGATTGTTTCTCGGCTTCACTGGGCTTGTTCCAGCCAGTTAGCAGCGTTGGGGGCTTTACTCAACTTGAATACTTGATTGTATATATAGTAGTAGTGGCCTAGCTCACTGAGCCATATGAGACCGGGTTACCCCACACATCAGCATGCTGCAATGAGTCTGAGTTGCTCAGGATCCAAAGCCTTGGTCTCGCGCTTTCCACCAAAACCCCACCAAGTTGTCGAATCTGGATCCGAGATTGACAGATCCTTCTAGACATGCTTCTCCTGCTGCGAGTATTTGGTGTGTGCTCTTAGTGCTGTGTGAGGTACCATGTGCAGCTGCACGCAGGAGCTGCCTAGATTGGGCACTGTGCGCTTGCCTCATTGGGTTGGTTGAGGCAGGTCGTGCTGCTATGTTGTGTTTTGTGAGATTCTGGACCTTTTCTTTTTCCTGGTTAGCCCTTTGCTGCTACTTTGTAGTGGTTATTTTGCTCACCCATAGGTTCTGGATAAAATTGTGTGTGGGTTTAACATATAGCCTTATTGTACTAGCTCTTTTCTTTGCTAAATGTTTGCAACTGTGCACTTTTTTTCACTTGTGATTTCTTGGCACCTGATATAGCTCTGTGGAGATGTCTAAGAGTTAACTTTTCACCAGGATTTGGAGGTTAGAGTAATGAAATAAAATGCTGCTCAAAAGCAAGTTTAAGTTGGCCACATCCATTGGCATCGTGCTGTCGATGCTATCGCTGCTCGTGCACCTTTTTCTTGCTAATTATTCAGCTGGGGGCATTACAAAGTACACTATGCACATGGACGATGTCCTTCCATTTGGACCGGTAATTCACATGCTCTGACCATGTCACAGTATCAATTCCCATTTCTCAAATTTCCTTAGTTTTATAATGAAGGAATTTGTGTTTACTGTGGTTACGTTGGACACCTATTTTCACTGCAATCGTCGATTATATGTAACATCTTTTTCTATGCTTCTTGGTTTTTTGGCAGAGGCCTCGACCACGGAGACTGTGGGGTCCATTGGTCCCACTTGATCACTTGCATCCTTTTGCGAAACCTAGCAAATCATATGCTGGTAAATTGATCTTAAACTTGCACCTACTTTACTAGTATTTTCATTGTGGCATCTTTTGTTCAACTAGTCGTTTGGTATTTTTTCCTTTGGGCTTTGCAAGCCTTGTAACTTGTACAGATATTCTTTGTTCTTTTGTACATACATATATAGAAAATGAAAAAAATAGGTAGGGGGCTTCCCTGCCGTTTCCTCAAAAAAACTAGTCGTTTGGTTACTTTAGACACTGAGTTAAAAAAAATGTAGGTGCATTTGTATTTCTTTTTGGACAAACCATTTGTGTATAAGAAATGTCTCAAAAGATACATGCATATAGTAGTGATATGCATTTTTTTGGTATGTGCGATGATCATTTTTCTGCAAGTTTGCATATTCTATCATGCTATCTGTCTTTGTTTTTTTCTGACATATTTTTGATATGTATAAATATCAGCGCTCAGACTAAAATGGGCACAAACGCACCTAGGTGCACTCTTACTCGGCATTGTATAACTTGTATTTTCCAGACATTGAATATGCTAGCATTCTTCATTAGTTTCCACATTTTGTCTTATGTTGAGATTCATTCAGAATGATAATTAAATATTCTATATTTTCCCAACATTGGAACCATTAGTGTTAGGTTGTTGACCTTAGAATGTTTCTTAATGTGATTTCTGCACAATAATGTGGATAAATCTATTGCTACACTTCACTGTAATTACTACATGCTTATCCCATTTTATAAAGTGTTAGATTACCTGAAATGTTATGATTTGTATACTCAGCATCAAACCATTTTACGATATAACTAAACCTTGATAAATCTGTCTGATTACCTTATTGCAGCTCCCAGTAAGCATAATGGTTTTATTTATGCAAAGATATATGGTGGCTTTGAGAAGATACAGTCTTCAGTAAGGTTTCTTGTGTAATGTGTAAAGGATCCTTCTACTTGTTATCATTGTAATAGGATCATGACATTGTTTCCTTTATTAGATCTGTGATCTTGTTGCCGTTGCCAGGCTATTAAATGCCACTCTGGTTATTCCTGAGATACAAGCAACTACTCGTGCAAAAGGCATCAGGTTGCTGTGCCCTTCCTCATTCTGAAATTCATTATGGTGGTTGCCTATTCCTTATCCTTTTTTTTTCTGCTCGACCTCTAAAATATAGCCTTTCCTCTGTTCCAACTTGTAGTCCGAAGTTCAAAAGCTTTTCTTATCTATACGATGAAGATCATTTCATACATGCACTTTCCAGTGATGTGGTTATTGTGCATGGCTTGCCAAAGGATCTCAGAGAGGCTAGGAAAAAGATAAAATTTCCCACAGTATCTCCTAGGAATTCTGCTACTCCAGAATACTACATCAAAGAAGTATTACCCAGACTTGTAAAATCAAAAGTTCTTGGGATAATTGTTAATGGAGGTAATTGTCTTCAGGTATCCTCCACGCCCATGCTTACTCTGTTTTCTTTTTCATTCTTTGGTCAATGTGAAGTTAGAGCCTTTCCATACGGTTTTCTACAGTCAATTCTCCCTTCAAGCTTGGAGGAATTTCAGAAGCTTAGATGCAGGGTAGCCTTCCATGCTCTAAGGTTGCGCCCTCAAATTCAGGCTCTTGGGAGCCAAATAGTAGGAAGGTGAGGCTTCCCACCTTTGCCATTGATCCACTTACCCTTTCTTTTTTGTTCGTTAATCAATTGTAGATTTATCAATTATGGTCCATGCCCTATGCATCATCAATTTATGCAAAGAAACTAGTACTCCCTCCATTCCAAATTGTAGGACGTTCTAGCTTTTCTAGATGCATGGTTTCTGTTATGCACCTAAATATCTATTATGTCTAGATTCATAGCTAGTGAAAGCTATGTATCTAGAAAAGACAGAACAACTTACAATTTGGAATTGAGGGAGTATTTCAGTTGTGATGCCTCAGTAAATAATGGTTGGCCTTAATCCGTAATTGAAGTTGACTTCCTTGTACACACTAAGAAGAAGGATGGCACTTTAATCATTTGTAATGTTTCCTTGTGTGTACTGGAAAGTTTTGGGTTGCTTTCTCTGGATTGAGAATGTTGTTTTAAACCATGTAAAGTTGAAATCTTACCCTTTCAGGGTATGCTAGTTATAGGAGCTGAAGGGTTTCTTTACTCATTAAAAAGGGCGTACCCAGTGCAGAGAGCTCCCGCTCTGTGCGGGGTCTGGGGAAGGGTGTCAGTGGCAAGCCTTACCCTCGCCTGTGCAATGCGAGGAGACGGTTTCTTTACTCATTATTAATTATATTTCCTATAGTGTGGTTTTCTGTTCTCATAAGTCATAACTCCAGAATGATTTGTATAGGTTGCGAGCATCTGGCCGTCCTTATGTGGCCTATCACCCAGGACTGCTTAGAGATACTCTAGCCTTTCATGGTTGCGCTGAACTGTTCCAGGTTTGTATGCTTACAATTATTGTGTTCCAATACTATCTACTGACTTTCGTTTGACTGGTTGTTAATTTTATCATCTCTAGGATATTCATACAGAGCTTATTCAGTATAGAAGGAATCAGATGATTAAACGAGGAACAGTAAAGGAGCAGCTAACAGTTGATTCAGTGTCCAGGAAGATGGCTGGTTTGTGTCCACTCATGCCAGAAGAGGTGAGCTTGCTTGTAACAGTATGTTTGCTCACTAAATCTGGATGCAATTTTTGCATGTTCATTAATAAAAGGTAAGCTGGTGTTATATTACTGCTCTGCACCAAGAGAATTCACATAGAAGAAATCTGAGGCTGACAAAATATAAGCAACCAAACAAAAGAAAACTAGATGATAAACTAGAAAGACTTTGTCTCTTCTTTCTATTCCTTGGTCCTGTGGCACACATTGAGCTGCACGATATAATCTGCTTAATACTATGCCTGATTTACCTATTACCATACCAGCTTACTGATTCATTTTGATTGCTAATGCTGTGATGTAAACAATCCTGTGTTTCCAGGTTGGACTTCTACTTCAAGCATTAGGTTACCCACCAACTACAATAATATTCTTGGCTGGTTCTGAGACTTTTGGTGGACAAAGAATGCTTATTCCTCTACGAGCTATGTTTGCTAACCTAGTTGATCGCACTTCACTATGTAGTCAGAGGGAGCTGTTTGATTTAGTTGGGCCAGAAGATCCTCTAACCCCAGATTTGCCACAGCCTCCACCTCCCAAAAGTGAAAAACAACTCATTGAAGAATGGAAGAGAGCAGGGCCTCGTCCAAGACCGCGGCCTCCACCTCCTGCAAGGCCATTCTATGCCCATGAGAAGGAAGGCTGGTATGGTTGGATTGGTGAGAATGACACGGAACCGGATGCTTCATTGATTGAGTTCAGGAGGCAAGCACACCGGTTGCTCTGGGATGCACTTGATTATTTGTTTCTGTCGAAGCTGATGCCTTCTTCCCCGGGTTTCACAATGACGGGAGTGGTTGGCCAGACTACTCAAGTTTGGTCATGGGGCACCGGTTATACCAAACACCTTCCGGTATAACCTACAGGCCTGAAAGGTACAGAGCTATTATATTTTTATATGGTTGCATACTTTTTGTACAGCTTAGAATAGTTTTTCTTATATTCAGCCATTAAAAATGCATTTAATATTTGCTAAATTGCAAAGGAAAAAATTGTAACTGACATTAATGGTAGTAAAGTAGCCTTCAGAGTGCAAGTGGATAACTGTTAAACTTGGAACAAACACAATAGCTATGCTAATTGTAAGACATCAAAGTTACTGGATCGTCCAGTAGTATATTGTGGGTCAAGTATAATAACCTTTTGACAGTTATCCACTTGCTATGTAGTTTTGCATGATGATAATTTCCTTTCCTTTTGAATCAACAGAAAGATTATTGCTGCGCTGTTTGAAGATGTTAATGATCATCGGTATCATCCACCGCGGAATTGGACAATTGCTGCACGTGAGCACCTCAACAGGAGTGCAAGTGTGGAAGGCGTCGTGTCATCAGCTATGTCGTCAAGACCTGTATCTTTTCTCGCCCACCCTTTGCCAGAGTGCTCTTGCAGAACGCTGAAGTCACCTGCTGTTCAATCGGTGAAAGACAGCAATGGCAGATTCCTATTTGGAGGTGAGGAAGAGTGTCCTGATTGGATGGCACGCAGCCTTGCAACGGCGTCTGCCAGGAATAATGAACCTCAAAATGAGGACTATGAGGATGAGTTGCCTGAAGATGGCTCTAGCTCAGACACGCAGGAATCTGACAGAAGCGACTCCAATAAATCTTCAGGGCAAGATGAAGAGATGGATCCGGATGATTAGAGAGATGTGGAGCATGGTTTTATGGCACACCTTTTAACTGCTACCAGCTCCAGACTACCCAAGCAAGAAAAGCATACACTCAGAACTTCCTGGACCAGCAGGAATCATCTTGCATTGCAGCAGCGCATCAGCATCTGGAGTAGCCCCAGGATGACAAGGTCATCCAGCGAGGGAGCTTACCTGGATCGTACTAGGTATACAACCAGGCTTGAATACGAAACTAACACTCTGTTCTCTTCTTCCTTCACGTCTTACTCATTTTTTTGCTTATTACATTTTTGTGGGTACAGCCCAAAGAAATTGTTTCTGTACAAATGTCTTAACTGGGAATGCATTATTTTTGGGGTGAGTTTGATATCTAGCATTTATGAGGTAATGAGATTGGCTTATGGATAGATGTGCACCTGTAAAATACAGGACATGCATTGCCGTTTTGTCCCAGGCAATTGCTGTGTGAGTTGATCGAAAGCGTGCTTATGAAGTTGGTGCTTCTGCATGACTTATACTATGAATCCGAAAATCGTGTATATCTATTTTGGCTACACGAAAAGTTTGTGTTACACATGAAATCTGCTCAAAATTTTAGAGTGAAATTTGTCAAAAGATGATTCTGACGTGAAACCTTTTCTAAATTCCGCTGGCTGGTGTAGTCTGTGACGATCTATAAATGATGAATCAGCAATGATGATCTGACCGTGTCAGATCCAACGGTGGATAATTTCTCTCTGGGATGTGTTTGAAGCACTTCTGTTGCATCTTATTGTTCATATATTGTTCCAATACAAACATGTGGATAATATCCAGTATATCGAATGGAGGGTGCAAACACACAAACCATCACAAAGCTCCCTTCTCACACAAGATCCAGATTCTCTCTCTCTCCCCCCCCCCCCCCCCCCCCCCCCCCCCCTCAAAAAAAAAAATCAGTCCAGAAAATTGAAAAGGATACAAGATACAGTGCCCAAAAAACATTTTATTGCATGAGTCCAACAATAATTTGCTCTATAAATATTATTCAGCTGGCAATTTTTCTTTGAGGTACTTGAGAATTGCTTTCGTTCCTCGCTCCAACAGAGTTCGTCTTATGCTGCACAATAAAGCAACAGGAGGCTAAGCATATTGTACCGTTGATCAATGTGTCTGTCAACTATATCTTTCCCTTTTATTTCGTTTTTTTTTGTTCCAAGGATTTACCACATAGCACCAATAATCATATGGCTATTATGTGTGCTTCTGTAATTTTTGGTAGAACCACACGGCTACATCCTGGGTTCCTTTATTAACACAGGTATCATCAAATCACAGCTCCAGGTTACATTCTTACCTTCTTAGTGGATTTCCATCCAGTTTCAACACTTGCAAATTAGCTTCAAGTAATCCCTGCAGAGACAAGCATCCATAAATACAAGATCCAGCTAGATTGAGAAACATATATACAATATAACTCATGAGCAGGAAGAGTTGTCCATAACATCTATATTATAGAACAGCACGCGGAAATAGATACTAAGAAAATACATGAAATAAAAGACTAAAAATGAGGAAAAAACATACCAGCTCTGCTGGGAGTGCTGTTATATTGTTGTCTGACAGATCAAGCTCAATGAGAGCAGTGAAATTCTTGATGTCCTGTTTATGTGAAGTTTAGTCGGCATATGCAGAAATCGGAAAGGCACCACTATCAGCTGCTTACAACATTTGTAAATATAAATTTTGATCTTCAAAACATATCACGAAACCAAAGGAAATTTTATTAAAACTAGCAAACTCCCTTGCTTGCAGAGAAATCTTAATAATTACCTCCGGCACAGTTGTAAGGTTATTCTGACTTAGGTCAAGAATCCGAAGCTGTTTTAAGCCCAACGAACCAATAGGAAATTCATGGAGTTTCATTCGTCTGCCAACAGATAGAGAAAGAGAAATAAGCTTTCTTCTAATAGTTGTAGTTTAGAGGCTGTGCATACATTCCAACCTTAGGTAGAGCTCCTGCAGCTGTGGTAATGCGGAAACTGCAGAAGGTTCAGGAAGTGCTGAAGCATTGCCACTTAGATCAAGTACTTCCAGTTTGGACAGAGACACAATATCAGTGGATGATATCTACAAGAAAAGCAAGTGTGTTATGATATTGTGTAATGAAATGCTGGGTATTTACCATATATTTGCACGTAATATTTCAAGAATATTCTCTTCGTGCTCTCTCAAAGTTAATACTGCTTTCATTTTGTACTATCAACATTTGGTCAAGCTCCAATAATCAACATTGGCTATAAGACTTGACAAATTGAGATTCTTCTGTTTGCCAAATATATGCCATAAGACAAATGATACAAAGAGATGTGATTGTTATATTACCTCTACCAAGGGGTTATTGTCCAGCTTTAAGGAAGACAAACTGGTAAGGGAGGAAACCACTGTGCGAGGCCACCTTTTTATCTTGTTATTAGACAAAACTAAGGACTGAAAAAAAGGCAAACGCTAAATATTCATGTTGAGCTTGATAATAATAAAAAAGACGACGATATTTCCATTCTAAGAAACTTACTTGAAGTGATGAGCATAATGACAACTCATTTGGTAGATCTTCTATTGAATTTTTAGAAAGATCCAGTTTTACCACATCACTTGTCTCCCATGCCGCAGCTGGTACACTGGTCACACCAAGACCACTCAAGTCCAGTTCCTGATACAGCAGCAATGTGGAAACCAATTCATTTAAGGAGAAGAAAAGGAAAAGGAAAGGGAGAACTTTCTTATGACACCACAAATATTTTGAAAAATTAAAACACACCTTTGAAGATAAGGACAATCGCCTTGCTGCAGCAATTTGGTCATCTTTAGTCGGGGTGCTTCCGGATCCTGATGCTGCGCAGGAAATAGGTTTAAGGATCATTTAAGTGGTCATGGCAATGATTCTCAAATCCAGACAATCTAATGTCAAATGTTGCCATCAAAGATCAAATGCATGCATGTTGACATAGACTTCTCAATTACCTTCCTCATCAGATGAAAGCCGGCTGCGCAGATACTTCAGCAATGTTGTTGTTGGTCCAGAAACCAATGAACTGGGAACACAATATATTAACTTTGGCAGCTCCATAGAGCTCCCTGACAACTTGTTTAAGAAATGGTAGGAGAAACAGGGATAATACATACCTCCTAAGTGTCCTCATAGGATTTCCAGTTAGCAGAAGCTTTCTTAGGGTAGTCATTTTACCTTGAGTGGCGCATGGATTGTCAGAATTTTCAGTAAGGCAGTAACACAAACTACGCAAGGTTCTTAAAGGCCAAAGCATACACTTATCACTCATGCAAGAATTCAGATCTACGATCTGTTAAATACATAAAAACAGACAGAGAGGAATGCATAACATATGCCTAGGCAAACAAGCATACCAATGCATAGTGATTCCAAACAAGGCAGACAAACAGCAGCATAGTGCAGAGTAGAACGAACCTAGTTCAGATGGTAGACCAGATAATGAGTTATTTGATAGATCGAGGAAAGATAATTTGAGGTTGCAGGCTCCAACTGGATACTCCTTTAGCTGGTAACAGGAGAAAATTCATCAGCCATTTGGTTTGTTGATGGATACTCCTAAACCCAAATAAACAGTAGCCTACCACAACTAACTTGGGACTAAGGCTACGTTGTTATTGTCATACATATGGCGCTTTTGACAAATAACTTAATTGTTTGAAGTCATCCAAAGTTTTAACAAATAAGTTTGTTGTGAAAACCATCATCAAGTGGCAGGAAGCAACAATATAACTAAAGCTATTCTGAATGATTGTGCTCTATAAATTCATTTGAACATGTATCATGTATGTGTCCTAACTAACAAGATCTCAAAGGATATTCTACCCCCCCCCCCCCCCCCAACCCACCCAACCCCACCCCCACACAAAAAACAAGCCTACTAAAACAGTTGACATGATTAATTTATCATGTATGAAAAGGCCCAAGCAACTATCGCACACTACTCGCTGCTTGCAGTTCCAAAATAAATGCTAGATATTCCCAGCCAAGGAACTGGCAGCTTTTCTCGACAGTGTCTTCTTTTTTGTTTAAATGATGCAGAAAATTGACAATTTGGCCATGGAAACGATGGGTACCTGATTAGAATGGAGATCAAGTATGCCTAATTTTGATAACATGCCAATATCAGCTGGTATTGAAGACAATAAGTTATTTCTGGAACACAAAACAGAAAAGATTAATTTACATCACAGAAAAATAAATGCACAGAAAAAAGATGAATATGTCCTGAGTTGTGAGTAGAGAACAAACCCCATATAGAACTCGGCTAGCGAAGAGCAACCCTTTATGGAAGGAGGAATTGATGTTATTTCTGACACAGAAAGGTAGAAATCCATCAATGCTAGTGAAAGAGTAAAAATGCAGAGCATGCACATGTGACAACATGGTAGATAAACTCACTATTCTGATGCATGTCCAGGCGAATTAGTTTTGAAAGTGCTCCGATGCTACCTGGGATGGCTGTAAGCAGATTTTTCACTGGAACAAGCTAAAAGTTAGTTAAATGCAAGCAAAACTCAAATGAATCACATAAATTCAACAGATCTTGTGTTACATTTCATACCGAGATTCAATTCTGTGAGCATTGTCCATGACACAAACATGTTTTCAGAAAGCGTCACAAGCTTGTTACCCTGATAAGTTGTGGCACTTGAGTTTCAACAGGCAACTGGAACAACAAAGTAATAGATTTAGCATTCTATTAGTTCTTACCTCTAGATCCAATTTACTTAACTTGCAACAGCCACCAAGTACATCTGGTATTCTGGATATGTTGTTGTTTGATGCCTGTACACAATGCATACATTATTTTGTGCGTGTCTAAACTACAAAATAAACCAGGAAGTGATAAATTGGAAAGCCATCAAGTGCAAGACCAAGAAACCAGATAACTATATGCCAAAAAGTAAGAATACATCCAATGCAACTTACCTTGAGTTCGGACAAGTCTGGGCATTTGGCAAGGCTAGGTGGAAGCTCAGTAAGGCAATTATTTGAGAAATCAACCCTGGCAAAACATGGCATAAAATACATTAATATTAAGCATCACACATTGCTTCTACTCTTCACATGATGTGCTAATCAACAGCTGCTGTACACTTTGTGAAACACAAACGAGGTGGAGCGGTAAAAAAAAAGGCATGCAGACTACGGAGATCTAGGGTAGGAGAGATGACTGCAGATACTTGCCAAAAGAACGTGGAACTGCGTAACAATGCAGTATAAAATGAGAGTAAATTAATTGAACTACACAAAAAGTACATATAGGCTTACTTGACTAAAGAAGTAGCCAGGCCAATCTCTTCGGGCAGAGTGTTTATTTGATTGAAAGATATGTCCAGTGATTTTAGCAATGGGAGACTGCGAGAAAGAGGATTACAAACAACCATGGCGCCATTAAATTACTGGTGCATATCTATGAATGGAATTCGTCAACAAATACAAGGTGCATACTCTCCGATAGCTGCTGGAAGGGAAGATATCTTGTTGTGACTTATATTTAAAACAACAAGCGAAGACAGGTTTCTAAGGTCTTCTCTTAACACCTCGAGGTTATTGTGAGCCAGGATGAGCTTTTGGAGGTCCACTCCCTGAAAATTGCACGCGTGATCTGATTACTTACTTATCATCACTTGTAGGCGTGTATATTAGCGCGTAGTGGTAGGTAATGAGCATGTTACCTCCCACCATTTCTCATCCTGGCTGCCCGTGTCCAAGTTGTTGTACACCTCCTTGGGTATCTCCCTGCAGGGCAAGGTGGAAAAGGAACAGGCAGAAGTACTGTGAGAGACGCACGCAGTGACTAACTAGCTAGCTATAACAGAAGTGAAGGATGGAATGTGTATGTTTTAGGTACGACAAGTAGAGTGATCTCGTATTTAGCAACAAGCTCCATAGTTGAGAATGTGACTATATGTGAGTGAGGGTAAAAGGAAAGAAGTAGTGCTAGCTCCGAGGCCACCCCACCCCTGACAGAATGTCTGGATATTTGCTGAAGAGATGAAATCATAAGTGTGGTGGCTGATGTTGGAACTAAATGCACCAATGTTTTCCATGATGTTCCGTCGGCTGGGGTTGCAAGTATGAAGCTGTAAACAATTTTGGGAAGCGTTCACATTTTACCCTCACATGGCATGAAATAGTGCTAACTGTCATCAAACTGGAGCTTACAGTTGAGTCAGGCCGAAATGTAATGTCAGCACGCGATCCCCCGGCACGCCAGAACCGGGAAGACCAGAAGCAGAGAAGCTAGCTAGGCGGCATTGGCGGGCACGAGAGGTGGAGGCGGTCCGTCCGAATGGACGGGATGTGATCTAGGTGAAATCTGAAGGAGGACGCTGTAGATAGAGACGAGGTGGGAGAGGTGCGATTTGGACGTGATGGTGACGGACCTGAGGGAGCGATTGGAGAGGTTGAGGGAGCCCGACTCCCTGGCGGACTTGAGGATCCGCTCCATGGGACTGGAAGCTTCCAGATGGCTTGGTTGATTCAGATCGCCATTGATGGGATGAGATCGAGCTTGGGAGATGGGTGGAGATGGAGGCGGGCAGACAGCAGCGACAGCTCTCCCTCTTTTGATTCAGATCCACGTTTTGTTTTCACAGATGAATAGATGATGATGATCCATTCCAGCCTGCCCGCAGTCCCCGCACTGTGGAGCTGGAGCTGGAGCTGCCGTGCTGGAAGAAAGGAGACGAGGGGCAAACAGAGTTTTGTCTTGGGCTGGGCCTTGTCACACAGCCCAACGCAATGCAGCTGCCAGATGATCCCCCTTCCAGTTCTTTTTATTTTTGTAATTTAATTTCCATCGACATCGACATATTCCATCTCCTCGTCAATTTTTTCTCAAAATCAAATGCAGCTGATCTCCTTCTTCATATCATCAATTATCCGTATATTGCATTATAGCGCGCTAGAGCAACAATCGGTCGCCTATTCGTTTTGCTTGTTGTGTGGTTTTTTATTCTAAAAAGAGGATATGGTGTTGGAAATGTGAAGGAAGTGAGTCAGAATCAACAGAAGAAAAGCATAATTTGCATAATTCTCCCACCCAGCATAGAGAAAAGAGGAACTAGCATTCTCTCTTTTCGTTTCTGCTTTTGTCAGAAAACATTGTATGTGATATATTTGACAAACATAATCCAAATAAAATATACGTATTGACCGGGCCCAGTGTTATATCGTCACTTCATCAGTCATAGGATTACAAAGCATGTGCATGCATAGACAGAGTTTAGGCGGATTGTGTATTTATGTGAGTTTCTATATATGTACCATGAGTCTTTTTTGTTGTGACTGTCACCCGACTTCTTTCCACCGGCTCCGCACCTCTAGGTGCGGAGTCGCACCAAATGGTCTTGCGCAGAGGAGTGTTTCTGGCCAGCAGAATTGTTTTCATGTACGTTTGTGGAGCCTCAAAAGCTCATTAAAAAAGCTAAAAATAATTAAAATAAAGGCCTCAATAATTTTCATTGATATCTATATGGTTCATATACCAATAAAAAACACTAAAATGGCACTATTGTAAGATATGATATTGCATAGGCTATCTGAAACATCTGCTTTTTAATAGTAAACGCGTGTGACTGCACAAAGATTCTTAAAATAGTTTCTCTACTTGGGTTATACGATCGAAATTTAGTTGTCTTGGGACTAAAACTTTAGACTACTTTATCTCACTTGTATAATCTATTTTTTTTATGGTTAGCTAAACTTTAGGTAGTACTTTAAACCTTGGGTTTTGGAACATCAAGAACTAAAGTGGTCTAAAATTTAGGCCCCGTTCGCTTCGCTGAAAAAACAAGCCGAAACACCGTTTCAGTTGATTTATTGTGAGAGAAAAATACTGTTCCGGCTGAAAAAATAAGTTGAAAAAGACGGATTATAAGAGAAGCGAACATGACCTTAGTAGCTAAACCTTCGACAATGAGATCTGGACAAAGCCTTAGGACCTGTTTGGATATAAGGGATAATTGACAGCTAGCTAAATTTTAATCAAAATTATTGTGCATTTAAACAGGAGGACTAATTCTTTTAGCTTCAACTAGTTGTTGGGCTAATTTTATCCTCAACTAATAACTAGCCATGTGTATCCAAATAATTAGTTATTTGACATAACAAATATGACTATGTTGAAAAAACAATTGGTTAAGTCAAAACGGTTTCACTTAGTATTATAGCTTTGGTGAAAGGGCATGTAGCCTAAGAGTCTCAGTAGCACTTGACGTCCTGGGTTTGACTCTTTGTAGGGGCGAATATTTTAGGATTTAATCATACTTTCATTGGCAGGTAGTGTTTCCATCGATAGCGAGATGTTTATGATGACTTTGGCTCGAGGATTTACCGGCTCAGTCTTTGAAGGTGGTGATGGAGCAGGATCAACGTGCGTGTGTTCTTAGAGACAGAGTTTAGGTCGTACTGTGTTACTGTGTAGTCTAAAAAGAATTGCATGATTTTGTTTAATGGCATGAAAACGGCAGCACGCAGCTGTCAGTGGCGCGGCCCAGAGGAGCAATCGCCACCTGATCCTGATGCGGAGGCGGAGGCGGTGGCGCGCCGCCCCCAGTTTTGGCATTTGGCAAGCACGGACGGAGACAAATCCGCGGCTCGGGTCGGGTCGCCACGACCGAATTCCATCTCCAGCGCGTACGGGCACGGACGACTAGACGAGAGAGACGGCTGCACCGCCCCGCCCTTCGCCGCCAAGAAAACGAAGCCACTGGAACCCGACGCGGAGGGAGAGGCCAGAAAGCGACCCGTCCGCGACGCCGCCCCGCCCGTCCGTCTCGCTCCAGGCTCCGTTCCCTCCCTCCCCCTACCCCACCTGACCTCCCGCGTGGGAGATCCACCCGCCCGCCCCATGGCGCCGTCGCGGCCGCTCATGCGGGGGATCCGCCCGCCGCGCGTCTTCCCGACCCGCGGCGGCCACGCCTCGCGGTACGCCATCGCGCTCACCGCCCTGCTCATCGTCTCCGCCGCCCTCCTCGCGCTCATCGCCTTCGGCGTCTTCTCTCTCCCCGTGTCCGCGCCCAACGCCGCCACTACCGCCGCCGGCGCTGCCGGAGGGGAGACCGAGTCCGCCGACGCCCGACCCGCGCGCCCCGGCGCCCGCCGCGACCTGGGGTGAGTCACGACTGATGTGATCCTTCCACGTCCACCTGGGGGTTCCGTTTCGCCCCCCGCATTTCCCTCCCCACCTGCTGTAGCTCCTTCAGATTTGGCTCGATCCGCTGCTGATCCTGATCGTCGCTGCTGTTGGCTGGTCGCGAGCAGGGAAGGGCTGGGAGAGCGCGGCGCGCAGTGGACCGAGGTCATCTCGTGGGAGCCCAGGGCTTTCGTCTACCACAACTTCCTGGTAAGCAATGCAATGCCAATGCCACCACCGCGGTCTCTCTGTCTGTGCATGCTTGCTCATCTGTGTAAAGTTCTTCGCGTCATCTGATTGTCATGACCGAGATGGATTGAATCATGAGCTGTGTGGTAGTACAGTTGGATCTGGGACATCTTATGACTTACGCATGTGTTTTGCCATGAACTTAGCAATTGTGTGTACTGCATTCCAGTTTTATTTAGTTTTTTTTTTTTTTTGGGGGGGGGGGGGGGGGGGGGGGGGGGGGGGTCTCAATTGCATTTTATTTTAACATAAAAAGGTAGACTAAACTTCTAGTATTAGGCCTTCATTTTATCATAGCACAACTCTATTTTGTGGTGGATTATGAGCTGACATATGAGACAATTGGGATGTAAATTGGCCAAACTAAACCATATTAAATGCAGTGGAATACTTGTCTTGTTGACTAGTTCCCTGTGGCATATATGTTGCTGGTGGTTTTACATAGGGACCAAATTGCCTATGGATGGAAGAGGTACATGCATCGTCTGTCGCTGATATATTCTTTTGCTTCTTGTTGTGTATCACCATCATTGAAATGCGAGTACACCTGACTTCATAAATACCGTGTTTAGGTTGACGTGGTTGGTTATGCAATTCCATATCTACCGTCTACTTAGGAAAAACATCTCAGATGTTATGTGTGTGTTCAATTGTTCATAGTTATGCATACTGTACAATCTATGTAGTCAGTATTTACTAACTGCTTCTCCCCACCCAATGTCAATGATTATCTGACTACGCTGATTGCTGATACTTTGTTCTTTTTCTTAGTCTAAGGAAGAGTGTGAGTACCTAATTGAATTGGCCAAGCCTCACATGGTAAAATCAACAGTTGTCGACAGCACTACTGGTAAAAGCAAGGACAGCAGGGTTCGGACAAGTTCAGGCATGTTTCTTCAAAGAGGAAGAGACAAGGTTATTCGAGCAATTGAAAAGAGGATAGCAGACTACATCTTCACACCTGTAGGTGTGTGATTTTTATGAGTATATTTAGTGTACGGCTATATTTTTCACGAGCAAGATCTGTGCTTAGCGTGATCTTAAAAATGATAAATTAAAACGTATAGCACATAGCGCAATTTGATGGTTATATGTGCCTTCTTAGTTGTTTGTTAGGAATAACATTACACCCAATGACACGAAACTGAGTTTTGTCAGCATGTTACCATCATGAAATGCAGTCTAGCTATGTATCTCCAACTCGTTCTCTCTTTTTGCTTTGATCATTTAAAGGATGTATTATCCTGTTGAATCATATTAATATATGCTGCCTTACAGATCATGGTGAAGGACTCCAAGTGCTGCATTATGAAGTCGGGCAGAAGTATGAGCCTCACTTTGATTATTTTCTTGATGAGTTCAACACCAAGAATGGTGGTCAGAGGATGGCTACTCTTCTGATGTATCTGTAAGTATATATTTATACATTATTTTCTTGTTAGATAATTGTAGTGTTAATTGAGTTTGCTGTATTTTCTTATATATTATTTTTAATGGGTACAGATCAGATGTTGAAGAAGGGGGTGAGACTATTTTCCCTGATGCAAATGTGAACGCCAGTTCTTTACCATGGTACAATGAGCTTTCAGAGTGTGCCAAAAGAGGCCTTTCTGTCAAACCAAAGATGGGAGATGCACTTCTTTTCTGGAGCATGAAACCAGATGCCACTCTGGACCCATTAAGTTTGCATGGTTAGTTCAATAGCCGTCTTTGTTTTTGTTACTTATTTTTTCTTCAATGATATGGAAAGGTCTGAAGCTATTCCACCTTTTCATTTATGAAGCCCTTGTAGCCTTGTTCCATTTTCCCTGTGGAAAGATATTGGCCCTCCGGCTTTTCATATGTTATATTATATGCAGTTTTATTTATATCCTGTTGTTCTTGCAGGGGGTTGTCCTGTGATTAGAGGAAATAAATGGTCGTCAACCAAGTGGATGCATATCCATGAGTACAAAGCTTGAGGCTTGGAGAGTCGAACATAAAAAAGGTATATGCTGTTTGATTGGGTTTGTAAGGTGTTACTTGTGCTATTTTAACAACATGTATTTAGTCTTGGCACAAATGTGGCTTTGAGCTTTGAAGTAACTTGGCACCTGGCTCCAATTATCTTTGCACTTAGAGATTGATCTATATAAAACCCAACCGTGCTGCTTGATTTGTTTGCAAGGAATACAGAGCCTTGATCATGTGAAGGTTTTGCTTGAAGAATTGTTAAAACTAATTTGGCGCTCTACTTTCTCCTGCAGATGGACCTCTATGCATGTGACTTGGGGCTCTACGGGATTGACACTCATGTATGCTTTACAGACCCACTGAAGCTGTATTCTTTGCTCCTTTGTTGGAGGGGAGATAATAGGGGGCCAATAAGCAGGGGCATTGTTCGTCCCTGCAGAATTTTTTGGGGCTGATCCTTGCTGACTTTGCTTTTGTCTTTTATTTTCTTTTTCTTCCCTTGCAGTACCCCAGCTATAGAGGAGTGGTGTAGTGTCTGGGGGCATAGAGTTTGAGATTTTGTTTTTGTGCCATACCCCTAGTATTAGTACATGAATGCTGTATTACTACGATACTTATAAGCTTTGGTACTAATGAATAATGAGGCCTAGAGCTCACATCTAGTACATGAATGCTGTGTTACTGTTGAAGATGTCTCCCTGTCGGTGGTGGTTTGATTGATGGTGCTGGAACTCAGCTGCAGGTGTTGTACTGATCCTAAGGATCTGCTGCAGAACAACACAAGTGTTTAATTTTCTTCTGGAAGAGTGATCGGCCCACAATGTGAAGCGACAAAAATATGCACTCGTACCCAAAGAGAGTTTATTCCTCGTCCCAAGACCCTGACCGACAGACGCTAACTAACCAAACACGACAGGAAGAATCGCAATCTGTGTCAATCGCCATCAGCCCATCACCTATGCGGATGTGATGACTCAGGTAGCGCCAATCGCGGCCTCACAGCACAACGCACTTCACATGACATGAGAAGGAAGCAGCAAACAAATGATGATTGTCCGCGGCGATGCACTAGTCAACAGGACAGAAGCGGTTTTAGCAAAGCTCATATGAGTAATTCGTATTGAGATCATTTCATTGGATAAATAGCTGTTATTCCAAAATTTAATTGCTACCGGACTCCTCGTCTGCGGTAGCACACGGCAAAACCGCCGGGCCATTCCAAAAACACTCACACCAACACCCAAAATCTTACCCAAACACTAGTTGTCGTCAGTAACTTATCCAAAACCACAAGCACAGCTATCAAGATACGTTTCAACTCTACATAGGTGTATACTTTACCCACAAGCTAGGTAAACAACGCAATGCACTTACCGTGAAGGCCCGGCCCTGTCCTAACCATTACCCTCCTAGCATCATCTCAGCATAGCTGCGGCGAAATCACCTAGTTCAAAAAAAAGGGGGATTAAGACCTTTAACCGACTCCAATCCGGGTCACAAGCCTGCATTACTTGCACCTTCCCTTTGCTTGTCCGTTGCACCCTACCTCTAGACAACTACCAGACTAACTAGTAACTAGAGGGGTTTAGGTCAAGCCCTATCACATACAGGGTCGAATGGTTTACACAAATTTAAGTAAGGCAAGATAGAAACACCAACTCAGTCCTCAATCGAGACAGGGTGGACATCTTATGCTTCAATCCCGAGTTCCGTCCAAACTTCAAGGGCAAACATGTATGGTTCCACCTAATCTCTAATTTACCCAAAACCCTTTCATTCAATAAGGTGTTACCATAAACCACTTTGAAAGCATCTAGGCCCCTAGTTGGGTTTCGGTGATTAATGACAATACGTGATTACTGTGACTAACGTGTGTTTTGCAGATGCAATTAAGTTAGGTCATGGTAATGGCAATTGATTGGGCAATCATGATTGTCATGCCCCTACGATGGAAATCGTTTCGGTTTTCAAAGGATGGACGACAAGGTTAATGATGGACTAGTTCTAAGTGTCATTTGGTGTTGAAGAGACACTTAGAGTAGTTTAGGACTTTGTTTCTCCTTTGGCCGTACTATTAAGGGGGGTATGGACGAGTAGCTTGACCTAGATGAGTCTAGTGGGTTAGGTGTGGTGCACACTTGTTAAATCTAGCACTAGGTAGCTCCTAAAAAGCCCTTAGATCAATTGGAGCAAACTTCATTCACATATGATTGCGAGTTGAAAGTGAATGGAGGGTCAAATATTGACCGGACGCTGGTTCCGGTGTGACTGGACGCTGGCGTAGAGTCCGGTCAGTTCATTTGATCAAGGTGAAGTCGTCTGGATGCGACCGGACGCTGAGAGGTGAGTGACCGGACGCTGGGTGCTAGAGTCCGATCAACTCCAGTAAGGTTCCAGAGAGGGAGAATCCTGATCGGACGTGTCCGGCCAGGTTCCGGCTACTGACCGGACGCTGAGCAGCAAAGTGACCGGACGCTGGGTGCCAGAGTCCGGTCAACATCAGTAAGGTTCTAGAGGGCAGTTTTCGTGACCGGACGCGTCCGGTCAGTGCTGACCGGACGCTGGCCAGTGTCCGGTCATAACTTAAACTACACAGAGGCAGGTGAACTGACCGGAGCATCTGATCACCTTGACCAGAGCGTCCGGTCACCCCGCAGAGGCACATAACGGTTCGTTTTGAATGAGGGGTTATAAATATTTCCTCTATTCACTCAAGGGATCACTTTTGCTCATTCCAACAGTTGAGAAACACCCTTGAGAGTGCCAAGAAGAGCAAGGTCCTAGTGAGGTGATTGAGATATGAGAATCCAAGTGAGAGACCTCATTAGTGAAAGCAAGAGTAGCAAAGTGTGCATCCACCCTTCTCATTAGGCTTGTCGTGGTCAAGTGAGAGTTTGTGCTTGTTACTCTTGGTGATCGCCATCACCTAGACGGCTTGGTGGTGATTGAGATCTTGGTGATCATCCGGCGGAGCTTGTGAATGACCCAACTCAAGTTGTGAGCGGTTGTGGATGATTCACCACGATGGAGTGTCAAAGAATCAACCCATAGAGAGCACTTGATCCTTGTGCGGATCAAGGGGGAGCTACACCCTTGCGCGGGTGCTCCAACGAGGACTAGTGGGGAGTGGCGACTCTCCGATACTTTGGCAAAACATCGTCGTATTCCTTCTTCTCTCTTTACTTGAGCATTGACTTTGAGCAATTCAATTCTTATCTTTACATTCATAGAATTGCCATGCTAGAGTAGGATTGGAACATAGGGTGCTAAACTTTTATGCGGTAGAACAATAGAAACACTTTCTAGGCACAAGGGGTGAAGTGGGCTAACCGTAGGATTTTATTATTGCAAAGATTTTTAGAATTAGCCCAATTCACCCCCCCTCTTGGGCATCTTGATCCTTTCAATTGGTATCGGAGCCTCGTGCTCACGTATTTAGGCTTAACCGTCTAGAGAAAGATGTCTCACGGGGATGGACCTCCTCCTATCTTTGAGGGGGTGATTTTCCTTATTGGAAAGTCCACATGGAGGCGTATTTAGAAGCTCTAGAAGTTGGAATACTTAGAGCCACCTCATAAGGATTCCCTACACCTCGGGATCCCACGCACCTTCAAGGCGATGAAGTGAACTATGAGAAATGGAATGCAAAGGCTCAAAACACCATCTTTAGAGGCATTTGCAAAGATGTGTTTAACCGGGCGAGGAACCACAAGGACGCCCATGCACTATGGTCGGACATTTGTGCGTTCCATGAGGGAACTAAGAGCGAGCATGAGGAACACTATCATCTTGTTATGAAAAAGCTTAATTCTTTTGAGATGCTTCCTAAAGAGAGTGCTAATGAAATGTACTCATGCTTGAATGTTCTTATAGAGAAAGTCAATGGGCTTGGACTTACTCAAATACAACCATCCGATGTTGTGAGAAAATTTTTGAGTGTCCTCCCCATTGATAAATATGGGCATATTGTGACCGTGCTTCATCAAGGTGATCTTTCCACCGCTACACCGACTCAAATCTTGGGAAAGATCAATGCTCATGAGATGTACATGCACATCACACCACAAGATGGTTCATCCTCTACCAAGAAGAAAGACAAAGACTTAGCATTCAAGGCTAGCCAAGAGAAGGGAAAGCAAGAATTGAGTATGAGAGCTCAAGTGATGATGAAGTTGATGATGCAAGTCTTGCTCTCATGGTGAGAAGAACCGCCAAGATGCTAAAGAAGCTCAACAAGAGTGACATCAAGTTCGATGGCAAGAAAAAGAAGTTCTTCACTAGTTCTAGAAGGAAGCCAATCTCCGAGATGGATTGCTACAATTATGGAGAACTTGGTCATCTAGCACATCAATGCACAAAGCCCAAGAAAGACAAGTACAAGAATAAGAACAAGGGCAAGAAAGATGACTCAAGTGATAAAGATGAAAAGAAGAAGAACAAGCCATACAAGAAGAAAGATAGCAAGAAGAAGGACTTCCATAAGAAGAAGAAAAATGGGAAGGCATACATCGTCGGTGATTGGCTCACGGATATTGATTCATAAAGTTGCTCATCCGATGATGATAGTGATAATGAGAAGGTGGCCGCAATTGTGATTGACTCTTCATCATCTTCACCGACACCACCGCCATCATCCTCTACACACCTATGCCTTTTGGCCAAGGATGAACGAAAGGTATCAAATGATGATGATAGTAGTGGTGATGATCATGCTAACAATGATGATAGTGATAGTGATAGTGATGATGATGAATATGAATCACCTACATATGATGATCTTGTTAAATTGCTAAATCAATACACTAAGATCATTAGAAAGACTAGAGCTAAGAATGACAAGCTAGAAGCTAAGAATGATTCTCTTTTTAGCCAAATGTGATATAGCCGAAAGGCTAGTGTTGAGCTTAGAGAAGCAAATGAAGCTATGTCACCCAAACTCAATGTGGTAGAACCGCCTAATCTAATACCTCATAGGAGTGCTTGTCTTCCATTAGACACTGAGCACTCGAGGGAGAACACTAAATTACTCGGTTCCGTCGGACACACTGAAAGCTCTAGTTTGGTTTTGGTTAATTGATGAAACCCTAAGTGCTAACCTAGTTTATCAAAGTGATTATGAGATAGGTAGCACTACTCCAAGTGATGAAGCAATGACGAAGATCATGACAATGGTGATAGCATGGTGATGATCAAATGCTTGAACTTGGAAAAGAAGAAAGAGAAAAACAAAAGGCTCAAGGCAAAGGTATAAAATGTAGGAGCCATTTTATTTTAGTGATCAAGACACTTAGTGAGTGTGATCACATTTAGGATAGATAGCCGTACTATTAAGAGGAGTGAAACTCGTATCGGAATGCAGTTATCAAAGTGCCACTAGATGCTCTAACTCATTGCATATGCATTTAGGATCTAGTGGAGTGCTAACACCCTTGATAATATTTATGAAAATATGCTAACACATGTGCACAAGGTGTTTGTAGGGTTGAGATGGGTTTGGGTCCTTCGGGAAAATGAAATGTCTATTTTCTATTGCGCCGGATGCAAAATTCTTGGTGGTTGGCACATTTGAGCAAGGGTGAAGAAGTTAGAGTTGAAATGGAGTTGGTCGAAATGATGCTGGCGTCGGTCTACTGACCGGACGCTGGGTCACTCAGTGACCGGACGCTGAAAGGCTGCGTCCGGTCGAGCTGTCAGACGGCACAGTGGCTAGGGTTGAGCACCGGACGCTGGCTGCATCCGGTCAAGGTGGACCAGACGCGTCCGGTAGAAAAAACATGCCTCCGGGAGCTTACTGGAAACGACCGGACGCTGGGGCTTCAGCGTCCGGTCAGTTTTGACCGGAGCGTCCGGTCAGCTTCGTAGCCGTTGAAATCTGACGAACAGCGTTTGAAGCTGGTGACGCGTGGCGTCCATCGGGCGACCGGACGCTGAGGGCCAGCGTCCGGTCGGTATGACCGGAGCGTCCGGTCAGAGCGTGTTTTGCCCAGTGAAGGGGTACAACGGCTCTATTTGATGGGGGCTCTATTTATAGCCCCATGGCTGGCTCAAGGGATAACTCTTGCACATTTTCATTGACATAGCATCCTTGTGAGCTTAGCCAAAGCCCTCCCACTCATCTCCATCATTGATCCATCATCATTGTGAGATTGGGAGAGAATCCAAGTGCATTGCTTGAGTGATTGCATCTAGAGGCACTTGGTATTCATGTTGCGCTGCGGATTTCGCTTGTTTCTCTTGGTGGTTGCCACCACCTAGACGGTTGGAGCAGCGGTGAAGGATCGGCACGAGTTGGTGATTGTTTGTGGTCACCTTCGGTGATTGTAAGGGGAGTTGTACCTTCCCCGGCGGAGTGCCGAAAGGTAACTCTAGTAAATTGCTCGTGTCATTGAGTTACCTCACTTGTGGGTCGGTTCTTGCGGTGTCCTATCATGTGGACGAGGTTTGTGAAACACCTCTTAGCCACCGAACCACCAAGTGTTGGTCGACACAATGGGGACTAGCGTGTTGGCAAGCACGTGAACCTCGGGAGAAAAATCGGTTGTCTCTTGTCATTTGCATTCTCCCGGTGATTGGCTATATATTCATCTTGTGATTGGTTCATCTCCTACACGGCGTTATAATCACCCTACTCACTTATTTATATTCTTGCAAACTAGTTGATATAAGCTCTTTAGTGTAATTAGAATTGAGAGCTTGCTTTATTATTTACATTCATCTAGTTGAGCTCTTTAGAATAGCAAGTTTGAGAGCTCTTAGTGAGTAGTTACATAGCAAATGTGTGTGCCTAAGTAATCATTGCAACTAGAATTGTTGGATAGGTGGCTTGCAACCCTTGTAGAGCTAGAGCAAGTTTGCATTATGCTATTTGTCATACTAATCAAATTGCTCTAGTGGATTTGTAGATTTTTAAATAGGCTATTCACCCCCCCCCCTCTAGCCATATTAGGACCTTTCACACACCCTAGGGGGGAACCCGAAAATCCACATTTTTGCCATCAGGATCACGAATGAGAGAATAAAGCTTACATCATTCTTAACCAGTTCTTCATCACTTTACATGTACATCAGAGTATAACATTTATTGTTATAACAGCAGAATGAAATCATTTTATCAGAGTTATGAATAATTTAATGTAACAGCGGCATATAAACATGTTATCAGAATTATAACGGAAATAAATATCTATTCATGACATGTTGAAGTATTGATATATATAGCAACTATGACAATAGATTATAAACTTTCATTTATAAAAACATTCGGTGAGAGTTGTAAATAAAAACTACGATCGCAGCGTAAAGGAATCCTCGCTGAGCCCACCAGGAGGTATCCACACACAAGGGTTAGCTCTAACATCCACCTGTCACCTGCAATAGGGGGAATAAAACCCTGAGTACTCAATTGTACTCAGCAAGACTTACCCGACAGGAGAAAAGAAAAGACTCCAAGGATATGCATGGCTATTTGGCTTGTGAGTTTATTGCATTTGCAGGAAGCATTACTAAGCGTGCGTCCTTATATTTGATTTTTATTAATAGCCGCTATCGGTGTTTCGTACAAGCACCGGCAAGTAAATTTATAGTAATGCGCGTTAGGCTCGGATGGTGCGCTAAAGGACACAAGATTTATACTGGTTCGGGCCGAATGTCCCTACGTCCAGTTTGTTGCTGCTCGTGTTATTAGCACCGTGAACGGTTCGTAGTAGGGGATACAAATGATCGAGAGAGGGACTGGTCCCAAGTCTTTGATGGAAGGGTTGAAAGGAGGCTAAGAGCTTGATCGCCGCTTGACTGTGTGAGTGTTGTGTATTATGCCGTGAAAGATCGGTCCCTCTGTAGGAGGAAGCACATCCCCTTTTATAGATGAAGGGGCTAGCTTTACAAGGGTGTGGGCTTAGGATGTGTACTCTACCTAGTCTTGTGGCTCACGTCTACCCAGCCTCCTCTCATTCTGATGGGTGCGAAGAATAATAAGTGCCTACAATACTGTCGATGACCCTGTATAATGTTAGGATGATTACAGAATACTGCCCTGCGCAGGGTATGGGCTGCAGTACAGTGGTTTTGACTTATGAACCTCGCCCATCCTTGCTCCGCACGCCTTCTGGTCCCTATGAGTCTCTGTCGGAGGGACGTAGGGTCAGGGTCTGAAACAACACTGTGGGCAAGGTCCTTTGATTTGATGGACCCGTGGGGTCGGGAAGCGGGCACCGCTCCCTTGGGTCCATAATGTGGTGACGGCATGTCCATCATTTGTGGAGATCGTAAATCCTTTTCTGGAGTGTAGTGGTTGTTGTATATCTTCGTCGGGTTCCGTGTCCCAGAGCTGAAGGCGGCGCCTACAACCCTACAGGGCGAGGAGCACGCACCTGTAATACCTTTCAGGCTCTGCGGCGCCCGGAAGGGTCTAAAGCACATGTCCTGTCGTTCCCTGGCAGTACCTTTCCTGCCAGGGCGCAGGGTATGGTCCTTGAAGCCGTGGTTGACCCGAACGTCTTGTCTTGCCCTGTACCCATCATCATGAGGGAACGGGGAGAAGTCGTCTAGTAAGATGAGACCAGTCTTTAGACATCGAGCAAGATGAGGCTTGTTCTCGGTCATCGGGTGGAGCAGAGACCAGCCCTTATCTCTTGGGCGAGACCGAGCCCACCCCTCAGGGGTTGGGCGAGGTGGAGTCTATCCCTCAGCCCTCGGGCGAGGCGGGGTTGGCCTGAAAGGCGTCGGGCAAGGCGGAGACTAGCCCTTAGCCCTCAGGCGAGACTGAGCCTACCCTAAAAGCGTCGGGCGAGACGGAGACTAACCCTTAGCCCTCGGGCGAGACCGAGCCCACCCTAAAGGCATCGGGCGAGACGGAGACTAGCCCTTAGCCCTCGGGCGAGGTAGAGCTATCCCAAAGGCGTCGGACGAGGCGGAACCAAACTCTTATCATTCGAACAAGGGACATAACGGTGCCCTCATCCGTCCAGAAGTTTTTAACGTTTGGTGGTTATTGGTTCCACCTTCTGGGGTACCCCGGTATTAGGTTCTCGACAGTAGCCCCCGAGCCTCTAGGTGATTCGAGTAGAACCGCTTGGAGGGTGTTTTTGATTTCATCGGAGTTACTTTGCCAGAGGGTGCGTGTGAGCACACCCGATGGGTGTAGCCCCCGAGCCCCCCGGGTGATTTGAGTAGGGTCGCCTGGGGGGTTGTATCGGATCCTTCGCGGATAAGGCTGAAGGACTTAGTTTTTCATCAACTGGATATTTTTTCGAGGGGTCATGGTATCCCATTCACGGGGATCTCATTCAGGGCTGACCTAACTGGGGCTTGTCCATGGACTGAGATCCCAGTAACACTTGCGTCCTTGATTTTGGATTATTCGTGGACCCGTCCTCAGTTGGGCCAGCCACCGAGCTTCTGGGCCCTAGGTGGGCCGAAGAGAAAAAATCTTCGTGGCCTGCGTTCCCCAGGTGGGTAGAGAGTCCGGATTCGCCTAGGGAAGGCGTACCGTCCACCGTGATTTTTGGTGGGAGAGGATAGGGACTGCGGGCGTGTGTCCCGCGACATGACGCGGCGGTGCGCATGGCAGGCCCGGAGATCAAGGCGGACGGTTGCCCTTCTCGCGTCCGTCGCCCCTATAAAACCACAGGGTTCGCCCCCAAGGTTCCGTATTTCGCTCCCTTGCCTTTGCGTTCTGAAACATCCACCACCAATCGCCCTAGCCTCCTACGCCCGCACTACCACCATCGACCGGCTTGCATCCATGTTGCAGCCGCCGTCAAGTTTGCTCTTGCCCTGTAGCCACCGTCGAGCTCACGCCCATCTTTCTCCCTAATTGCTTTAATGGAGTTGTGGGGGCAGATCTAGCATCACCTCACGGCATTTGGAGGGCCTCGTCCGCCGTGGCCTTCTCCACCCGCTGTCCACCATCTAGGAGTGGCTACTACCTGGTGACGAGGGTGAGCCGGAGCTGCCCAAAGGGTATGTCGTTTCTTTCGCCATCTTCCATGAGCGGGGATTTGCGGTACCCACGCATAGATTCCTTCGGGGGCTGCTGGATTATTATGAGGTGGAGCTGTAGCATCTAACTCCCAATGGGGTTCAACATATGGCGGCGTTTGTTGCCTTGTGCGAGGGTTTCCTGGGGATTGATCCCCATTTCGATCTATGGTGGTATTTCTTTACCATTAATTTGTCGAAGAGGAAGGTTGGGGGGAAGGATATGAGCATGCCGATGGGATGTGCCAGCGTTCATCTGCACCATACCCAGTCGAAGGGTTGCCCGTTCATGCATCTGGCGACCTCCAACAAGGGATGGCACTCGCAGTGGTTTTACGTCAGGGATGATGTGAGTGCCACCCTACCGAGGTATACCGGGCGTCTTATTGAAAAGGCTCCGGAGTCATGGGCCTAGGGCGTCCAGTTCAAAGACAAGAAACACCTTTCCGACCTTCTCTCCACCCTCCAAGCCCTGAAGGAACGGGGCGTAAAGGGGGTGGGGATTATTGGCACCTATCATGCGAGGAGGGTGGCGCCGCTGATGGCCGCATGCTTCCCCTGCATCGGATGATGCCTGGGATGTCATTCGAGGGGACGGTGCTTGTTGACGAGGCGCTCCCTTTCTCGGAAGTGGCGCAGCGCATCAAGGAGGCGATGGAGCCGATGAAGGATTCCACAGGTGGCATCCTCGACATTGTGTATCCGGTGCCTGGACATCCCCCAATGCGGCCAGAACCTGGGGGTTCTTCGAATTCGTAAGCCTTCTTCTCCCGTGCTCTTTCTTTTTCTTGAATCTCCATTTTTTGATACTCGCTTTTGCGACATTGGGACCAGCCGAGGGGTCTAGTCTTCAAAGACAGTCCGATTCCGCTACCAAAGGACAAGGCCGTGGCGGCGGCGAATCGACTCATGGCCGAGCAGGACAAGAAAGCAAGGGAGCAGATGAAGAAGAAGAAACGACTGAAGCAGGAAGCACGGGATCAGGGAGAGGACGTGAGCAGTGATGACGACGACGACGATGATGACGATGACGATGAGGTAGCCGTCATGGATTGGGGTGTCTTAGAGGACGAGGACACACTGATAAGTGCCCACCCGTCCGTGCAGGGACCCTTCCCATTCCACGCGGAGGGAAGCGAGTTGGTGAGGTCGGTGGAGGCCGAAGAGTCTGCCGCTTCGCACAGCGTGCCGACCGAGGATCGGTGGATGGGGGAAGGCGGGCCTACCGCCGCCAACCCCGAGGTGATGGTGGAGGGGAGTGGCTCTGGTGCCATGCCCCATGAGATGGTGGAGGGGAGCGGCTCTGGTGTCGCACCCCATGAAGTAAGGGAGATGAGTCCCCCTGCCGTAGAGCAGGGGGCAGGCTCGAAACGGTCCCACCTAGATGAGTTAGGGCAGGGATCCGGGGATCCACCCCCAAAATGCTCCCGCCGGCCGAAGGCATCAGCGTAAGCCGCTGGTTCCCCTGTTTTCATCTTTTTCCCTTTCTATTTTGATCTAATGGCTTTTACCTTTGTGTAGGTTCTTGCGGACGGGCCACTCCCTAGGGCTGGTGCCTAAGAAGAGTCTCACCATTCAGGTGGGACGGATGGTGCTGCCCGGCGTCGCCCTTGTTTCGGGCAGGGGTGGTGCCGACATTGGAGTTGTGTTGGCTGATCCGACGGTGCCTGTGGTGGCACCCGCATCCTCGGTGGTTGCTGAGCAGGCGGCATCTTCCATGGCGGGCGTGGTACAGCCGGCTAGGGGTTTGGTATCACCGACGGAGGTGGTGCCTGAGGGCGCAGTGCAGTCCGAGCTGCCGGAGACCCAGGTGGAAGTGGCCGCGACCGTTCCAAGCCCGGCGGCCTAGGCCGCGGTGGACGAGGCGGGCTAGATGGAGGCGGACATGGCCGGAGGGTTGTCGGGCGTGGCGGTGGTGCCACATAGGATTAGGAGGGAGCCGCCCCCACCCCCCTTGTCGGGAGGCAGCCGCTCCCCCGTGCGGGGGGAGCCGCCGCTCCGATGGATGGCCGCCCAGGATCCGACGTCGGCTCTTTTCTAGCTCGACGATCATGCCAAGAGCATGGAGTGGGAGGGTCTTGACATCGGGATCATGACCTTGCTGGATGCCCTAGACCAGGCCAGAGGAGCCCTGCGTGAAATCGTTATTCCTACTACCCAGGTATTCGCTTGGTTTTCTTCTTTCTTCGCATGTTTTTGTGTTTTCGTATTTCTGATACCGGTCTTCTTCTTCTTCAGATTCTCGTTGCTCGCAGTCGGAATAAATCCCGATTCCTCCATGAACAGAAGACGGAGTGGGATCGCCTTTCCGAGGAGGCCCGGCTGCGAGCAGATATAGCCGCATAGCTTGCTGCCGCCCAAGAGCGGGAGGCTGAGGCGCGTCGAGACGTGGAGGAGACCCATGGGATGTTCACGGACCTGGTGGTGAGGGTAAAGCTGGAAGAGGAAGAGGCCGCTAGGATTCTGAAGGAGTGGGACGAGCTGCTCGAGAAGGATGCCCAGGCCAGTAAGCGGGCTATCGAGGTCCTGAAGGAGCTGGAGGCGGAGCGGGATCTTAGGCTAAAGGCCGAGAGTAGGGCCACGACCCTTCAGCAGAAGGTGGATGAGGACATCGAGGTGGTCCGCTCCCTCCGAGCAGATCTTGGTGACACGGTGAGCCGAAGGTTGAGCGCCGAGAATGTCTCATCCAAGCTGGAAAAGGAGCTTGCCCATGTGCGAAGGACCCTTTAGACTGAGAGCGATGAGCACGATCTTCTGCAAGCTGCGATCGGGGTGGTCCTTGATGCCCTGAAGGTAGTGGAGCCGGTGGAGACTAGCCCGCTCACAGCTCATGTCACAGGTATCACGGCACAGGTCGGCCAACTTGAGGAAGATGCCTTTCGTGCCGGGATCACCCAAGCTTTTGCTGTCGCCCATTCTCATTATGATCGGGAGATCAATTTGAAGGTGATGAGCCAAGGCTTCACGCCTATTTATGAAGATCCTGAGCTGGACGAGATGGAGAAGGCGGTGACACCTCTTGCGCGGGACCTGGCGGACAAATTGAAAGAAGCGGTTCTCCCTTCGTAGAAATAGTTAGTCGAATGAACAAGATTTATATGTAATATGTGAACAAGTGTCGGTACTTTTGAGTCTGGAAACAATTTCATGGTTTTGCTTCATAATTTCATTTTGTTAGGTTTTACCTTCTTCCTTTTTTGCAAAGAGTGTTTATACGATCTGACCCTTCCCTTTGCCTAAGGCCGCGGGGCTGGTGGTGTTTCTAGGAAAAAGTTTTGGTTGTGCCGCTTGAGCAAAACATACCATAGCCGTCTGGAGGGAATCTGATGTAATGATTGTTTCAAAAAGAGGAAGGGAGGTAGCCATACCTTTACCAGCCCCTGAGTGACATCCGACCCCTTGGGGTTGTTGGGGTCGGGTGTTACTGGAGACCGCAGCGATGGTGTGCCCGATGAGCTTGCCAACGGGGATGCTCAAACGGAATCTCGTTCCGTGGTTTTGTGACAGGGTCGGTAAAGTCCTTGGATGGCGTTCCACTATTCCCCACCCTGCCTTCCAACAGAGTTCCCCAAATGGGGACTCTATGGGCTCAGCAAAGGGGGTCTTTTAACCTCTGTCCCTGCATCGAGCGGCTCGAGCCCCTAAGCCCTGTTAGGGTCTGATAGGGGTCAGCCGTGTTTCGTGTGTTACCCCATCCTCGATTTTCGTAATCGGAGGGGCTGAGTAGACGACACTTGCCTTGATGGCTCTAGTATCATGCTCAATGAGCTCGCTAACGGGTACGTTCGTGTGGAATCCGGGTCCATCATTTGCTGATGGGGTCGGTAGAGCCCTCTGGTGGCATTTCACAACTTCTTAACCCGCCTCCTGGCAGATGCCCGAGCCGTTTGATAGGCTCAGGCGGCCCAATGGCCTCTCCTCGATGGAGATTCTATGGGTTTAGCTCGGGGTTAGAATTGAACGAGAAAAGGTTGAGACGTCCCTATCCGCTTCTGAGCGGGGTCGGGCAGGGCCGCTGGGGCTCGTCTTAGTTATTTCTCCCTAGCTCTGTTTGGCACGAGGCAGCCTCGAGCCCTTCGCGGGCCAGCCTTCAAACCTCGGCCTGCTGCCACCTATATCGAATGAGGTGACGACCGTTTCGTGATGCGACACAAAGCGTTGGGATGCAATGTTTTGCATATGTAATGTTTGAATGCATAATTTAATCGAAATAAAGGCGGGGTCAGTAACGTTACCTTGGTGGCATGAGTGACGGAAAAGCTCCTACCAGATGTGTTCATGCGGGGTTCGGGCCCTGATGTTTGCGACGAGGTTGGAGTAACCTGCATAAGAATCTCTATTCTTTGTTTTTTTGTATCTCGGTGGCGGTCCGAGCCATTCGATTGACTTGGGCGACTTGACAGCTTCTCCTTTGGGGGAGATTCTGTAGGCGGACCCCTCCGAACCCTTCATGAGAAGGCAGATGTCGAAGCTAGAGATGCGGGGGGCATTGAGTATGATTATTCTGGTGAACAGAAACACCGTAGCTATCGGGGCGTAGGGTCTGCTAGTTCATCTAGTTTTACTCAAAGTTTTATGCCCATATTTCGCGCCCCTGGTTTCAAGCGTCCGGAGGGGTCGGGTGAGGAGGATGTCTAGACTGGTAGACACCCTCGGTAGCCCCCGAGTGATGTTCGTGTCCCCACCGTTTGACGGGGTCGGAAGCTCGGAAATGAATTTTAACGCGTAAAGTAAGAAGGCAGAGATGCTTATCTTTCTTTGGACGTTCGTTCGTCGTCTCTCCTGGGCCGCATGGTCGACCCAGGAGATCTGTTGGGCTCCCCTTCATAGAGGTCCTGTCGTCGGATCATTCTGTGGTCCTGCATGGGGAGGCAAAGGGTTGTCTACCCATTTGGGCGCCTTAATTGCCACGTCCAGAGCGGGTCAGTGGCGGGCCATACCTAGGTAGTATCCCTTTTGACCAGGGGGTGCCTCGTCGACCGGGGCACGTCCCGTCAGTTCCGGCGCGTCCCCTCAGGTGTCTATCAGCATTGATTTCGTATTTAAGGAGGGGAAGGGAGATAATTTTTCATCCAACCTTTCGCCTTTCCTTAGCTTCATCGCCTCCTCTTTAAATAGGGAGGGGGAGGGGAGTTCTCATCCCACCTCTTCTTCTGCCTCTGAGCCACTACCTCTCCTCCTTCTTCCTTTCCGCCAAATGCGTCCGTGCGTCGCGGCGGTTCCTGAGTGAGGAAGGGTCATGCTAGAGAGAGAGAAAACTCACAAATCCGCTCGTGAATCTGGAGCATGATGTCGAGCCAGAGGTCATCCAGCATAGATGAGATGGTGCGTGCCGCCCTTGCTGAGGAGTCGCTGCTGCCGAAGGAGAAGGGGCGCTGGTGGGCGCCGTACGTCGTCGACTTCGCCGTCGTTTGCTGTGTTCCTCCTTTGGCGGGAGGGGTTTCCCACCCTGACGCCGTGGTCAGGGTTGTGGCTGACGACGATGGCATAGTCCCTGGGCGCCCCGGCAGAGGCGTCGCTGTCGGGGTTGTGGCTGACGACGATGGCGTAGTCCCGAGTGGAGGGGCGCCACCGTTAGCGGTGTGGTGCTCGACGTTGCAGATGACGGTGCCTTTGAAGATCCTGTGGAGCGGCGGGACATCGCCGATGGAGAGCTTGGCGCGGTGGCCGCAGTAGACAAACTGGCCCATGTACATGCCCTAGGGCGTTGCCGATGGAGAGCATGGCACGGCGGCCGCAGTAGTACTTGTAGTAAAGCTAGGCAGAGACTGTGATTGAATAATTTTGTGGGGAAGCCCCCAAGTAAACAGTCCTCTAAATTTACAAGTATATTAGTCCTTTTTGTGATGAAATCACTTTGTAAGTGGTGAATTTGTGCAGAAATGAACAAATTTTCATCTTTTGCCATGGCAAGCAGTTTTTTAACTTTCTCCTTTTATAGAAGTGGTTTTAGTGCCCTCCGACCCTTCCCATGGTTTAAGTCGTAAGAAACTAGGAACGCGGGCGAATTAATTTTGATTGTGCTGGTGAGCAAAGAGGTTGCAGCCACTAGGGCGTGGGTCTCCCGCAGTCCTACCAGTTGTAGTCAGAATTTATTCTGAAATCTTAGTCCTTATGACTTGTTTACGAGAAGAATGGAAAACTTAGAGAACGTTTGTGAATATAACATAGGAAGTTTTTACAAGCGTACTACTTGTATTACTCATGTCAGCCCCCGAGTGAGGTCTGACCCCTTGCGATTTGCAGGGGTTGGAAGTCACTAAGGATCGAGGTTTTGTAATGACAAAAGCTGATAAGGAAGAGTATGTGCTTATTTAAGGGTAAAAACGACGTAGCTGCTCAATGTTCCAGGCGTTGGTGAAGACCTCGCCGTTGATGGTTTTCAACCTGTAGGCGCCCAGGCGAAGTACTTCCATGACGACGTAGGGACCCTCCTAGGGCGGTGAGAGTTTGTGGCGGTCCTTGTTGCTCTACACAAGGCGGAGGATGAGGTCCCCGACGTTGAAGGCTCGACCCCGCACCCGTCGGCTGTGGTACCGTCGCAACGCCTGCTGGTACTTAGCCGAACAGAGGAGGGCGATGTCGTGGGCTTCATCTAACTAGTCCATGGTGTCTTGGTGAGATGCCTCGGCCCCTTGTTCGTCGTTTGTTCTGATTCTTGGTGCTCCATAGTCAAGGTCCATTGGGAGAACGGCCTCAGAACCGTAGACCATGAAGAAAGGTGTGTAGTCAGTGGCCCGGCTAGGAGTTGTCCTTAGGCTCCAGAGCATGACCGGGAGCTCAGCGAGCTAGCGCGCGCTGAACTTGTTCAACCGGTTGAAAATTCTAGGCTTGAGGCCTTGAAGGAGCATGCTGTTTGCGCGCTCAACCTACCCATTCGTCCGGGGGTGCGCGACGGCTGCCCAATTGATCCGGATGTGTTGCTCATCGCAGAACCGAATGAATTTCCTGTCGGTAAACTGTGTGCCGTTGTCTGTGATGATGGAGTTCGGTACTCCAAAGCGATGGATGATGTCGAGGAAGAATAGCACAGCTTGCTCGGATTTGATCGTGGATATTGGTCGAGTTTTGATCCATTTTGTAAACTTGTCTATGGTGACAAGCAGGTGGATGAAGCCCCCGGGCACCTTTTTGAGTGGCCCAACCAGGTCGAGCCCCCAGACCGCGAAGGGCCACATGATGGGGATCATCTGGAGTGCCTAGGCCAGGAGGTGTGTTTGCCGAGCGTAGTACTGGCACCCTTCGCAGGTGCGTACAATTTGCTCAGCATCGGCTACTGCGGTGGACCAGTAGAAGCCTTGTCGGAATGCATTCCCAACCAAGGTTCTTAGTGCAGCATGATGACCGCAGATTCCACTGTGGATGTTGCCCAGCAGGAGTTTTCCCTGTTTGCCAGGGATACAGAGTTGCAGAATCCCGATGTGACTCCATTTGTAGAGTCTGCCCTCTATAAGAATGAAGGACTTGGCGCATCATGTGAGCCGTCGGGCTTCCATCTTGTCTGCCGGTAGTATGTAGTGGAGGAGGTAGTCAAGGTAAAGCGTTCTCCAGTCATCAGGAGGGTCAGACTCTGCTGCTGGGTCCTCTTCAAGCTCCATAACCTCGGGGTCGGGCGGAGCAGTTGGCGGATCGGCCCCTAGAGTCGGACTAGATAGGCCATCATCGGCTTGTTTTGACCCCGCATAACGTACCAAGGGTTTGTGTTGATCGCTGGCAAAGATGCCTGCCGGGACTAGCTCTCGGCTGGACGCTGCTTTTGCGAGCGTGTCGGCTGCTTTGTTGAGGTGCCTTGGGATGTGATTGAGTTCGAGGCCATCGAATCTGTCCTCCGGCCATCGGACCTCTTGACAGTATGCCTCCATCTTGGCGTCGTGGCAGCATGACTCCTTCATGACCTGGTTGACGACCAGCTAGGAGTTGCCCCTGACATCGAGGCATCGGATGCCCAGCTCGATGGTGATTCGTAAGCCGTTGACGAGCGCTTCGTATTCTGCAGTATTGTTTGATGAGGGGAAATGGAGCCGAACCATGTACCTCATGTGGACCCCGAGGGGAGATACAAAAACTAGTCCTGCTCCAGCGCCCTTCTTCATCAGCGATCCGTCGAAGTACATTGTCCAGTACTCTTGATCGATGGCTGCTGGTGGCATCTGGACCTCGGTCCACTCCGCGATGAAGTCAGCCAGTACCTGAGATTTGATCGCTGTTTAGGGGGCATAAGAAATGCCCTGATCCATTAGCTCGAGTGCCCACTTTGCGGTTCCTCCTGTAGCGTCATGGCTACGGACGATCTCACCGAGGGGGAATGATGTCACTACTTGTCACAGGGTGTGACTCGAAGTAGTGGCGCAGCTTCCTCTTGGTGATGAGGACGGTGTAGAGGAGTTTCTAGATTTGGGAGTAGCAGGTTTTGGAGTCGGATAATACCTCGCTGATGAAATATATAGGGCGCTGCACCCTGAAGGCATGCCCCTCTTCTTCCCGCTCTACTACTAAGGCGGCGCTAACCACTTGCATGGTGGCCGTGATATATAAGAGGAGGGATTCTTCGTTGCTTGGAGGGACCATGACCGGGGGTTTAGTTAGAAATTGCTTAACCATGTCAAGCGCTTCCTGGGCCTCAGCTGTCCACTCAAAGTGGTCAGATTTCTTCAAGAGTCGATAAAGGGGGAGTCCTCGTTCGCTGAGGCACGAAATGAATCGGCTGAGGGTGGCAAGGCACCCTGTGATCCGCTGAACCCCCTTTATGTTTTGGATCAGGCCCATCCTTGTGATGGCTGATATCTTCTCCGGGTTGGCTTCGATGCCACGCTCGGAGACGATGAAGCCGAGCAGCATGCCCCTCGGGAGCCCGAAAACACATTTTTCAGGATTGAGTTTGATGCCGTTTGCCCGAAGTTTCACAAAGGTTTGTTCAAGGTCGGCGACAAGGTGGTCAGCTCGCTTGGACTTGACTATGATGTCATTGACATAGGCCTCAATGGTTCGCCCGATGAGGTCTCCAAAGCAATTGAGCATACAGCACTGGTAAGTTGCCCCAGCATTCTTTAGACCGAACATCATTGAAATGTAGCAAAACGATCCGAAGGGGGTGATAAAAGATGTCGCGGGTTGGTCGGACTCTTTCATCGTGATTTGGTGGTAGCCGGAGTATGCGTCAAGGAAGCAAAGGGTTTCGCACCCTGAGGTGGAATCGACTATTTGGTCTATTCATGGCAAAGGAAACGGATCCTTTGGACATGCTTTATTGAGGCCTGTGTAATCGACACACATTCTCCATTTCCCGCTCTTTTTTCGCACAAGAACGGGATTTGCTAACCACTCTGGGTGGTATACTTCCTTAATGAATCCTGTGGCCAACAGTTTGGCTATCTCCTCGCCGATGGCCCTGTGTTTCTACTCGTCGAAGCGGCGCAGGCGTTGCTTCACCGGCTTGGAGCCCAGGTGAATTTTTAAGGTATGCTCGGCGACCTCCCTCGGGATGCCCGACATATCCGAGGGTTTCCACGCAAAGATGTCTTTGTTATCACGGAGGAAGTCGACGAGCGCGCTTTCCTATTTGGAGGAGAGTGCGGTTCCGATACAGACTTTTTTGCTATCGGAGTTGCTGGGGTCCAAGAGGACCTCCCTAGAGCCTTCTACCGATTCGAACGACCCGGTTGATTTCTTCGCGTCGGGTGCCTCTTCAACGACCTCTTCCCTAAGGGTGGCGAGCTCTTCGGAGGTGATGACTGCGGATGCATGTCCGCTGCATTCAACTTCGCACTCGTAAGCGCACTAGAAGGAGGTGCCGATGGTGATGACCCCACGGGGGCTCAGCATCTTCAGCTTAAGGTACGTATAATTGGGAATGGCCATGAACTTCACGTAGCATGGTTGTGCCAAGATGGCGTGGAAAGTCCCCGGGAACCCCACTACGTCGAAGGTGAGGGTCTCGGTCTGATAATTGGACCGATCCCTGAAAGTGACAGGCAGATCGATCTGCCCTAGTGGCACGGCTTGCCTACCAGGCACGACGCCATGGAAAGGTGCTCGGATGGGACGGAGGTTTGTTCGGTCGACGCCCATCTCATCGAGCATCTTAGCGTACATGATGTTGAGGCCGCTGCCTCCGTCCATCAGTACTTTCATGAGCCGCTTTGGACCGACGATCGGATCGACAACAAGCGGGTACCTTCCCGGGTGTGGGACGGCATCCGGATGGTCGGTCCAGTCAAAGGTTATGGCGGATTCCGACCACCGGAGGATGGCAGGCGTGGCCGGTCCTGCTGTATAGACCTCATGTCATGCGACCTTCTGGCGGCGCTTGGAGTCGTAGGCCGTTGATCCTCTAAAGATCATGAGAGCTCCGGTCGGCGTTGGGAAGGCATCGTCCTTCTCCTCTGCGTCGTCTATGGCGGGAACTGGTTCCTTCCCCTGCTCCCCTTTGTTAAGGCCCTCGAACAAGTATTTGCGCATGAGGCCGCAATCCTTGTATAGATGCTTGGATGGGAAGGCGTGGTTTGGGCATGGCCCCTCGAGCATTTTCTCAAAGTGGTTTGGAGTGCCCTCCGCGGGCTTCCGGCCACCTTTGCGGTCAGCAGCGGCCACGAGCGAGTTGTCGTGCCGTTGCTTCTTATTTTTCCTTTTGGTGGGATGGTTGGAGGCGCCTTCACCGGCGTCCTCGTCCCGCCTCGTCTTTCTGTCGGAGCGATCGAAGATGGCTCCGACCGCCTCCTCTCCAGAGGCATGACTGGTGGCGATGTCCAGGAGTTCCTTGGTAGTCCATGGGCCCCTGCGTCCTAGCTTGTGGACCAGGGATTCACAGGTTGTCCCAGATAGGAAGGCTCCTATTACGTCAGTGTTGGCGACATTAGGGAGCTCATTGCACTGCCGAGAGAAGCGCTGGATGTACCCACGGAGGGTTTCATCGGCCTTCTAGCGGCAGTTCTTGAGGTCCCATGGGTTTCCAGGGCGTTTGTACGTGCCTTGGAAGTTGTCCACGAAGATCTCCGTCAGATCCGCCCAACTTTGAATGGCGTTGGATGGTAGGTGCTCCAGCCATGCTCGCGCCGAATCGGCCAAGAACAGTGGGAGATTGCGAATAATGAAATCGTCATCACTCGCACCACCGGCCTGACATGCAAGCCGATAGTCTTCGAGCCAAAGCCCAGGATTTGTTTCGCCAGAATATTTAGGGATGTTGGTAGGCGGTCGATACCTTGGGGGGAACGCATCATTGAGGATGTGTCGGCCGAAGCCTGAGGGCCTGGTAGGCCAGGGCTTGGGCTTCAGTCCTCGCCACTGTCGTAGCATCCGCCGTGTCGGGGATGGTAGCCATGGCGGGCCACCTCTCCGGTGTCGCCGTGGACGCGCCTATAGGCGTCGATGGTGCTACGCACATCGCAGTCGTGGCCGAGACGTTGATGCACCGGGATGGCAGAGGGCTGCCTACCGCCTGGCGGTGTTTGGTGAATGGACGCGTCCTTGGTAGGACGCACTGAGGGCGTGCACCGGCTGGTGCTGGGTTCGCGTCGTCGAGACAATGAACTTTCCGCCTGCTGCGTCGCCGCACGCTTGAGCAACATGTGAATTTCTCGGCGGGCGCGGCGATCCTCGGACGTCGCGGCCTTCGGAAGGCCATGCAGCAAGGCGGTTGCTGCAGTGATGTTTTGGCTTGCTCGAGCAAAGTGAGGAAGGGTCCCATCATCGGTGAGGATCCTTTGGTGTACGGTGCGGGCCGTGGCGTGCGCGCGCCCCCCGTCTCCACGATGTTCAATCTCGCGATTGATGTCCGCGTACTCCCGGACGAGCCCTTGCCCGACCTCATCGATTTCTTGCTGACGGGCCCTCAGCTGCTCCATCCTTAGGCGAGATGGGGCTATCGTCTCTTCCCCAGATCTACCGTCAGGGTTGTTTGTCGGAGTAACCTCTTCCCCGGAGACACTTTCGACGTGCCCCTCAGGGGTCTACGCCATGAAGCATTCCCGGGAAGGGTGGTGGCTCCCCCTACTGGAGTCTGAGCTAGAGTGCGATCCTAGCTCCTCATTATGAAGCCCATAGAGGGTCTCTGTATCATGCTCAATCGCCCCCATGAACTCGATGTCTGTGGGTGACTGAACCACACGTAGTGCCATAAGGTGGCCAGCGATCGCCGCAGCGTTGTAGAGACCGAACGGAAACACTATCGAGGCGCTCTGTACGAGGCCTTCCAGAAACAGGGCGACATTGTGCGAGGCCTCCCTTGATGACTGGGATCCAAGGGAGTTGCCCGGTGTGCCCTCAAGCCTCAGACGGTTGAGGTCGATGGAAGGGAGAGACTGGGCGGCCGTGTGAGTCAGCGCCAGCTCTCCTCCTAGTGTGACGATGAAATCTAGGTCGCCGAAACACACGTGTGCGCCCGAGGCCCAGCTGATTGCATGGGTGGCCATCCGAGGCCTGATTTGGAACGTGCAAGTCCCCTACCTGGCGCGCCAACTATTGGTGTTTCGTACAAGCACCGGCAAGTAAATTTATAGTAATGCACGTTAGGCTCGGATGGTGCGCTAAAGGACACAAGATTTATACTGGTTCGGGCCGAATGTCCCTACGTCCAGTTTGTTGCTGCTCGTGTTATTAGCATCGTGAATGGTTCGTAGTAGGGGATACAAATGATCGAGAGAGGGACTGGTCCCAAGTCTCTGATGGAAGGGTTGAAAGGAGGCCAAGAGCTTGATCGCCGCTTGACTGTGTGAGTGTTGTGTATTATGCTGTGAAAGATCGGTCCCTCTGTAGGAGGAAGCGCATCCCCTTTTATAGATGAAGGGGCTGGCTTTACAAGGGTGTGGGCTTAGGATGCGTACTCTACCTAGTCTTGTGGCTCACGTCTACCCAGTCTTCTCTCATTCTGACGGGTGCGAAGAATGATAAGCGCCTACAATACTATTGATGCCCCTGTATAATGTCAGGATGATTACAGAATACTGCCATGCGTAGGGTATGGGCTGCAGAACATTGGTTTTGACTTATGAACCTCGCCCATCCTTGCTCCGCATGCCTTTTGGTTCCTATGAATCTCTGTCGGAGGGACATGGGGTCAGGGTCCGAAACAGCGCTGTGGGCAAGGTCCTTTGATTTGATGGACCCGTGGGGTCGGGAAGCGGGTGCCGCTCCCTTGGGTTTATAACGTGGTGACGGCATGTCCATCATTTGTGGAGATTGCAAATCCTTTTCTGGAGTGTAGTGGTTGTCGTATATCTTCGTCGGGTTCCATGTCCCAGAGCTGAAGGCGGTGCCTACAACCCTACAAGGCGAGGAGCACGCACCTGTAGTACCTTTTGGGCTCTACAACGCCTGGAAGGGTCTAAAGCACATGTCCCGTCATTCCCTGGCAGTACCTATCCTGCCAGGGCGCAGGGTATGGTCCTTGAAGCCGTGGTTGACCCAAACGTCTTGTCTTGCCCTGTACCCATCATCATGAGGGAACGGGGAGAAGTCGTCAGGTAAGATGAGACCAGTCTTTAGACATCGAGCAAGATGAGGCTCATTCTCGGTCGTCGGGTGGAGCAGAGACTAGCCCTTATCTCTTGGGCGAGACCGAGCCCACCCCTCAGGGGTCAGGCGAGGTGGAGTCTATCTCTCAGCCCTCGAGCGAGGCGAGGTTGGCTTGAAAGGCGTCAGGCGAGGCAGAGACTAGCCCTTAGCCCTCGGGCGAGACTGAGCCCGCCCTAAAGGCGTCGGGCGAGACGGAGACTAACCCTTAGCCCTTGGGCGAGACCGAGCCCGCCCTAAAGGCGTTGGGCGAGATGGAGACTAGCCCTTAGCCCTTGGGCGAGGCAGAGCTATCCCAAAGGCGTCGGGCGAGGCGGAACCAAACTCTTGTCATTTGAACAAGGGACGTAACGGCGCCCTTATCCGTCCAGAAGTTTTTAACGTTTGGTGGTTATTGGTTCCACCTTCTAGGGTACCCCGGTATTAGGTCCCCGACATCCACATTGGTTCATTAACTAACCATTCTATGTAAGCACATGTTCTACTTTCAAGCAGGTGGTAAGCAATCAGATTCCCTTCTTCCATCTTCCATCTTTCAGTTCTTACTACGATGCTAAACCGTAGACAAGCCATACCGGATCACCCGACGATTCGCGAATCAATGCCCCCAGCTAGGTACCCTGAAAACACATGCCCCCACTTGTACCCCAGGCATAAGCAGGACCAACCCATCACTCTCCTATCCCGGGTGTCTAGGTCCCCATCCAAACTGGGACTCCAAGCCCTCGCCCTTGAGTCCCAGACTCAGTGCGGTGCAAGGACCTCCTCCACCAAAATAAAACCCTTACAGTCGGTCCAGAAAGAGTCGGATCCGCGACAAGAGAGCAACAAGTCTTCCAAGCGCCCATACACAAGTATGTGCTCGGGATAATAAGTCTATGACCTGTCTAGAGTCTTATGCAACGAATGGTCCTTAATCGACCAGACAGGGAAAGCAGTGTAACCAAGCTATGCCCCATGTCCACGGCGACACAACCTCTTACACCCACCAATATCCAAACCATATCCCTGCCCGATCACCATTTTTCCTTTCCACCATTTTTATATTTTCCAAGTGATGATATATTAATAATATATTTCCTATATCTCGTGAGTGACAGGCAATCACTCGACTTCTACCAGAGTCCTATAGCATAGCAATCTACACGATCATGTCATACTAGTAAGACTCATAGGATAAAGATATATATGCAAGTGGGTTTCATTCAACTCCTTAAAACTTAATGCACAAAAATAATTTAAACTGCAGAAAAGTAGGGGTTATGCACCGGGGCTTGCCTGGGTAAGATATATTAAAAAGTTAGTATCTGCATCTTCAGATCATCCACCATCAGCTGAATAACAAGCCCATTGCATCATCTCCTGGAGAGAATACCATTACACCATCTTTGGATTCCTAATCATCCTTCAATTGATCCGTTGATCCATCATCGTACCTATATGATATGCATTGATGCAAATGCATAGATATAAATAATCAACGACAGCTGAATTGCTTAGAAACACGATCACGCCTCACAAGCTAACGAACTCGTTCTAACAACGTACGTACTTAGGCTACATATCCATGTTGTCGGATAAGACGCTAATTCCCAACAATCATTTTAGTTAGATAAACCCAAGTTGTTTCTTTATTCTATTTTATCAATTTAACCTTTATTCGCAATAAGACATCATTATCTATTTAGCAAACTAATTATTCCGGAGCTACAAAAATTACAGTGAGTAACTAATACTGCTAGGAGCCTACTATACAAATTTCAGATTCAACAATATTACCAACTTATCATAGAAATTCCTACAAGTTTATATTTTACAATATTAATTATCTCTAATTAATTATATAACTTCCTAAGAATATTATCCAACTATGTGAACAAATTATACTAGCAGGTAGGGCAGGATTTTAGGAGCTCAACAAAACTGGTTTCATCATTTTTGAATTCCTATACTATTTTATTTTGATTTTACAAGTTTTATGCCCGAAACTAAATTAACAAGCGCTTTATAAGACTAAAGGGCCAACGGCTTGGCTCGGCCCGCGGACACGCGCTCGGCCTGCTGGCTAGACATGGCCCAGCGACAAGGCAGCCCAGGCAGACAGACGAGCGGTGGCCCAGGCGGAGACGGCCCACGAGCGCGCGCTGCTGAGCAGCTGTCCAGCCCAGTGGGGTAGGCGATTCAGTAGCCGGACTGGCGGCCCAGGCGGACGGTCAACAGCAGGTCGGCCCAGCGAAAAGCAGGCCGCTGCCCAGCGAACTGGCCCACACGGTCCGGTGATGTCATATATGCAACGAGGCCCTCGAGTTATCCCGAAACTACCACGCATGACATCTACACTATTCATCCAAGTCATAGAAATTACATCGGGGACCCTGGACAATTTTGTTCTTACCCCACGGTCCATCCCGTCCTCCACCCAAGCAGAGCACGGATAGGAGGATCCGGCCGGCGGTGCTGTACCCGGCGGCTCCCTGCGGCCCAACGCCGAAGACCTAGCGCCGTGGCACTCGACCTAGAGAAGGTTGCTGCCGGTGTAGGCCACGACACGAGCGGCAAGGCGGACGCCGACCGAGACAAAGGCAGCCGTGTCCTGGCGAGGCAGCGGAGGTGCCGCGGTAGAGGAGCGATGCGGAGCCACGCTCGGTGCGTGAGGAGGAGCTGCGTGGACGCCAGGGTACTGAGCGGTATGGTACGGCCGGCGTAGGAGTGAGGTGCGGCTACGTCGGTGCGCAGAGCGCGCACACGCGAGGAGCAGCGATGCGGCCGAGAGGATTCGTGCGCGGCTGCGACAAAAAATGGGAAGGGCGATGGATGGCCGTGGTGCGGGTCCGAGGTGGTGGCTGCAGGAGTGCCGGGCAATGACAACACCGGAGGGGCACGGCGACCGGCAGTGGTGACATGGGCGCGCTATGGAAATTGGACGACGGAGACATGGGCGGGGCACGGCTGCCAGCAGCGTGTGACGCAGGGAGGAAAAGGAGGACCGATGCTACGGCCGTGGTAGGCCCAGGCACGCTCACGCGAGGGAAAAAACGGCGTGAAGGTGGAGCGGCGCTGCAGCACACAGGCGGACGGAAGGGAAAGCAAGGGAGGCGTCAGAGCCGAGTGCGGTGGAAGGCGTGGCAACTGCGGCCGCCGCCCAGGTGGATGCTCGGCTTAGAAAAAGCAACGGAGACGGATGTAGAGCAGACAGAAAAGAGCAGGGAGGATTCAGTCCTCACTTGAATGCGAACCCAGGGCAGCGCAGAGATAAGCCAATACAGACAAAGTAGGCAAGGACGGTGCAGCGTGAAACTCGGCCAGCTTGGAGCGCCACGGTGGTAGCGGACCACGACGTATGCGACAAGATGAGCTGCGTTGCTTTGATCTGTGGTAAAGACTCTGCGCTGCTTGTCTGGTAGAAGTAAAAAGGGAGCCAGACAAGAGGCAGACAGAGGCAACAGAGTGATGCGATGACACAGGCAGTCGGATGGAAGCAGTGCATAAAACTGTTTTAGAGAAATTGGAACTTATATATATATATATATATTTGTTTAGAAGGAGATGGTACATATATTTGCTATGACACTCACGTACTACACGTAGTGCTGCAGATGTGCCTGTCGGTGCACAGTGCAGCTAGGCGCTAGCTGTGCATGCCTTATCATGCCTGGCGGGAAGGACAGAGCACCTGGTGAAGTTGGCTTTCCCCTCATATATATATATATATGAGTGAACAAACAAATGAACTCATCAAAGCGGGTGCGTGCAGACCTGAGACGACTCAACTTGGTGGGACGCGAAGGCAGACAATGACGCTGCGACAAAGACAATAACACGACGAGACAACGGAGGCAGACTGTGGTATAGCTCCATTGGCGTATCTAGCAAGCCCGCGTACGCAACGACGTGGTCCGGCAACGCGACGCGGATGTGAACATCGAATTATTTATAAAAATTGTTTTTCACGCTTAATCACATAAACAAGCCATTCGCCCTTTTATTTGCTATCCGACATACATAAGCCAGATTTTTAAAATCTGAGAACAATCATTTTAGAAATTTTCTTAGGCCTAAATCTCGGCGATAAATGAGCTCGTAGAACCAGAGGTGTTACAACCAACCCCCCTTAAAAAGAATCTTGTCCCAAGATTCGAAGCAAGAACCAGCAGAGGGAAACATGATTACTTCTCGTAGATCAGGGATTACACGAAAGATTACACGACTTCGAATACTAAACCACACGGGACCTAGGGATACATGGTTAAGAGCAACCTAATACAACCGAGACCTACTCCAGAAGTTGAGATAGACGAGGGCAATGGAGAATCAACAAGAAGATGATTATCCAAAACATGGCGTAGCACCAACAGATCTAGAAACAGTCGCCTGAGAAGTAAAACATCGCGAACCCTAAGACCAAACTAACTAAGAGATCTTGAACTTCTTTGACAAACCGGATCCTTTCTTCTTCTCAGATCACACCATCACCTCAGACTAACGAACCTAGCTTCACAATGGCGACTGGGTCTCGTAGCTATGCTCGAATTGAAGTGGATGGGGATGAAGAAGCCATTCGCCCTTTTATTTGCTATCCGACATACATAAGCCAAATTTTTAAAATCCGAGAACAGACGCTTTAGAAATTTTCTTAGGCCTAAATCTCGACGCTAAACGAGCTCGTAACACCAGAGGTGTTACACTCAAGGAGCTCAAATCTTCTAAGAAAGAGCTTAGAGATAAACATGATAAACTTGAGGGGATGCATAAAGAGCTCATCACTAGCCACAATATGCTAAAAGAAGAATATACAACTCTCAAAATAAATCATGATAATCTCGTTATTACTCAAGAATTTTTATCCAATGAGCCACATGATGCTACTAACAATGTTGTTAAGATTGATATAGCTACGTCATGTGATGATTTAATTGTTGAGAGCATTGAGCAAGGATCTAGTAGCAAAGGCAAGCAAGTGGTTGAAACCGACAACTATGATGAGTATATCAAGCTCAAGCATGATAATGAAAAGCTCAAGAAAGATCTTGAAGAGCTCAAAACCACCAACACTATAGTGCTAGAAACTCTTGATCATGATGGTGACTTGATTCTTGAGAATAAGAAGCTCAAAGAAGAGAACAAGAAACTCAAGGAAGAGAAAAATAATGATGCACTCAAGGAATAAAATAAGAAGCTCAAGTTAGAGAAAGAGTATCTCAAGATTGGATTGAGCAAGTTCACAAGAGGCAAGCATCTTTAAAGTGAGCTACTAATGAACACTGTCATGAAGATGAATAGAAGTGGCATTGGTTACTTGGCAAACCAAGAGAAGAAGGCTCAAGCTCAACAACAACAACACAAGTCAAAGCCAAAGCCAAAGAGGTGTTTTGAGTGTGGACAAGAAGGCCACTTTGCCCATGAGTGTCAAACTCCACCACCACAACCCTTGCCCAAGCATGCTAGACCCTTTGCTTTCAATGCTCATTACATGCTTAGAAAGGACTCTAGTGGAAAGATGAAAGTTATGTTCTAAGGACCTCCCAACAAGAATAGACCTAAGAAAATTTGGGTAGCAAAGTCACTTGTTGAAAAAGTCAAGAGTCCTCAATAAGTTTGGGTTCCTAAAGCTTGATCTCTTGTGTGTAGGTGAACTACAAGACCGGTGGAAGTCATTGGGTAATTGATAGTGGTTGTACACAACATATGAACGGTGATCCTCGTATGTTCACCTCACTAGATGAAGAAGTAGATGGACAAGAAAGAATCACAGTTGGAGATAATTCAAAGGGCAAAGTTAAAGGATTGGGCAAATTGGCAATATTAAATGATCATTCAATCTCAAATGTGCTATGTGTTGCTTCATTGAGTTTCAACTTGCTATCCGTTGGACAATTGTGTGATCTTGGCTTTCAATGTCTATTTACCGAGAAGGAAGTGGTTGTATCCAAGAAAGATGACGATCAAGTGATATTCAAGGGATTTAGATACAACAACCTATATCTAGTGGATTTCACCTCCAAAGATGCTAATTTGAAGACTTGTCTATTCACCAAAACAACACTTGGGTGGCTATGGCATAGAAGACTTGCTCATGTTAGGATGAGCTCACTCAAGAAGCTAATGAAGAATGATTTGGTGAGAGGGTTGAAGGATGTGAAGTTTGAGAAGGACAAGCTTTGTAGTGCATGTCAAGCCGATAAGCAAGATGCAAATACTCATCCTACAAAAGCTTTCATGTCAACCACAAGAGTACTAGAGCTCCTTCACATGGATTTATTTGGACCAACAACATACAAGAGTTTGGGAGGAAATCTTTATTGTCTTGCGATTATTGATGACTACTCTAGATACACATGGGTATTCTTCCTTCATGACAAATCCAAAGTTGCATCATGCTTCAAGAAGTTTGCCAAGAGAGCACAAAATAAGTTTGAAGTGAAGCTCAAGAAGATTAGAAGTGACAATGGGAAAGAATTTGACAACACAAACATTGAAGCCTATTGTGATGAAGTTGGGATCAAGAATGAGGTCTCCGCAACATATACTCCTCAACAAAATGGTATAGTTGAGAGAAAGAACTGGTCATTGATCATACTAGCAAGAACAATGCTTGATGAGTACAACACTTCCGAAGCTCTATGGGCGGAAGCTATCAACACCGCATGCTATGCATTCAACCACCTATTCCTTCAAAAGTTTCTTGGCAAGACACCTTATGAGTTGCTCAATGGGAAGAAGTCGGACGTCTCATTCTTTAGGGTGTTTGGTTGCAAATGCTACATCTACAAGAAGCGGCAACACCTAGGGAAGTTTCAAAGACATTGTGATATTGGTTTTCTTATTGGTTACTCATCAAAGTCCAAAGCATATAGAGTATTTAATCATACCACCGGCTTGGTTGAAGAAACATATGACGTGGAATTTGATGAATCTAATGGCTTCCAAGGAGCACATGAGAATCTTGATGATGTAGGTGATGAACCATTGAGGGAGGCTATGAAGAATATTTCGGTTGGAGACATCAAACCATAAGATGATGAAGATGTTGTACAAGTGATTAATCCACCTTCTTCATCAAATGTGCCACAAGATGGTGATAAAGATGGGAGAGTAGAAAATGAAGATATGCATGTCTCCCATGAGCAAATGGTGACACAAGCACATGATGTTGATGCTCCACAACCTCCCCCTCAAGTGTTTGATAGAAGAAATTCATCTCTACTACAAGCTCATCGACAAGATCTCATCATAGGGAGTCCATCAAAGGGAGTAATGACTCGCTCTCAAAAGCTTGCTTCGTTTATTGAATATCACTCTTTTGTCTCTTGCTTTGAGCCTACTAAGGTAGAAGAAGCTCTTCAAGATCTAGATTGGATAAATGCCATGCATGAAGAGTTGAACAACTTCACCCACAATGAAGTTTGGACTCTCGAAGAGCGACCACAAGGTGCAAGAGTCATTGGAACAAAGTGGATGTTCTGCAACAAGCAAGATGATCAAAGTGTTGTTGTGAGGAACAAGGCAAGACTAGTTGCAAAGGAGTTCTCTCAAGTTGAAGGATTAGATTTTGGAGAGACCTTTGCACCGATTGCAAGACTAGAAGCCATTCGTATCCTACTTGCATATGAATCACATCATGAAATGAAACTATATCAAATAGATGTGAAAAGTACATTTTTAAATATCTTTATAAATGACCTAGTCTATATTGATCAACCTCTCGGGTTTGAAGACCCTAGATATCCTAATCATATTTATAGGTTGTCCAAGACGCTATATGGGCTTAAGCAAGCCCCAAGAGCTTGGTATGAGCATCTTCGGGACTTCCTCATTGAGAAGGGCTTCCTATTGGGAAGGTCGACACCACACTATTCACTAAGAAGCTTGATAGATATATCTTCATTTGTCAAGTATATGTTGATGATATCATTTTTGGATCATCAAATGAAGATTCTTGTAAAGAGTTTGGTGAATTGATGTCGAAGGAGTTTAAGATGTCAATGATTGGAGAGCTTACATTCTTTCTTGGTTTTCAAGTCAAGCAAATGAGAGAAGGGATTTTTATCTCTCAAGAAAAGTACACCAAGGATGAATGTAAGCCAATCAAGACACCAATGCCAACTAATGGACATCTCGACCTAGATGAGGGAGGTAACACGATTGATCAAACTCTCTACCGCTCTATGATTGGTAGCTTGTTATATTTAACCGCATCTAGGCCCGACATCATGTTTAGTGTGTGTATGTGTGCTAGATTTCAAGCTAATCCTAAGGAAACTCATTTGATTGCCGTTAAAAGAATCCTTAGGTATCTTAAGCACACACCAAGCATTGGCCTTTGGTATCCCAAAGGAGCTATATTTGAATTAGTTGGCTATTTTGATTTGGATTATGCCGGTTGTAAAGTTGATAGAAAAAGCACATCCGGAGGGTGCCATTTGCTTGGTAGATCACTTATGTCTTGGTCCTCCAAGAAACAAAATAGAGTGGCTTTGTCCACCGCCGAAGCGCAATACATTACCGTGGGTGCTTGTTGTGCACAAATACTTTACATGAAACAAACTTTGCTAGACTATGGTGTAGTTCTAGAAAAGGTACCACTTATGTGTGATAATGAGAGTGCGGTAAAACTTGCTAATAATCTGGTTCAACACTCTCGCACCAAGCACATAGATATCCGCCATCACTTTCTTAGAGACCATGTTGCAAAGAATGATATTTCTTTAGAAGGTGTAAGGACCGAGGATCAATTGGCGGATATCTTTACTAAACCGCTAGATGAGGCAACATTTTATCGGTTGAGGAATGAGCTCAATGTGCTTGATTTTAGCAACTTCATTAGAAAATGAGCTTGTGTTGTCCCTTGCATTGCATTGTAATATACAATGTGTTTAATCTTTGGTAATGCATATAGGGCTTGTCTAACATGGTTAAGATAACCGCCGAAAAGCGTGTGAAGAAGCTTAACCTTGGATAAAACTTGACAAGCAACTAGAATTACTTTCAAGTATTGCATTCCATATGCATGAATGTTGTTTTGTCGTTTCTCTTCAATCACCCTTTTATTGCCTATTTTCTTAAAAAGAATTATAGCCTAAGGCAAAATATTTTAAAAAATTTGAGTGTTTGAGAGAGGTCACTCACATCAGTCCCAATTGGTGTTTATTTGGATCTTATTGAAGTTGGGACTCGATTGGGAACAGCCAGCTCGAAGGATTTTGAAGAATTGCTGAAAAGGAGTGACCGAATGCTAGACCAGACTCTACTCTCCTGTGTCCGGTCAATTCACAGGTGGTGAATCATTGATGCAAAGGAATGACCGGACGCTAGAACAGTGTTCTCCCTGCATCCGGTTAGAAGGTGTTCCAACGTCCGGTCAAGCGAAGAAGACGAAGACAGGATCGACCGGACTCTAGCTACGTCTGGTTAGTTGTGATCAAACGCGTCCGGTCATGACTCCAAGGGATTTGGACCTCTCTGGAGTCGACCAGACTCTAGGTGGCAGTGTCACAGTCATTGCCACCGAAGCGTCCGGTCAGTAGAAATCGTGCGGGATTCCAACTCTTATCTCGTTTCCTTTTCTGATCCATCGAGGGCCACCATATAACGCCGCAGCACTAACCTATTCTGCATCCACGCCCGCGCCGACATCACCATTTCCTGAGCCACCGCATTGCATGCCCTAGCCATGCTCAATCGCTTGCCATGCCACCCTGCTCGTGAAGTCCACGCCGCTCCAGCGCTGCCGCTCCCGCGCTGTCGTCCAACGCTCTCATGCTGCATCGCCACACCCGCGCCATCCGTGCCCGTGCCTTCCCTGCACCGTCTACTATGCCATCTCACCAGAGCCACGTGCCACCCTTCACCACACGCCGTGCCCTGGCGCTAGAGCCGACAGCTTCCTCACATTGCATCTCCACAGTCGATCCATGCCAAATTGCTGCCCCTAACCCTAGCCTTGCATTGCCGATCCGGTGGTTCCCTGATTCATTCCTCTTCTCGTTGATTTGTCGGTTCGTCAAGTAGCAAGCCCTCGTTTCCAATTTTGTATCTATTGCTTGCTTTCTTAGGGTTTTGTATCTTTAGACGTATATTTAAATTATTCATATATATCCGATCTATTCCATCGTGCAGGGAGTCAGTGTTGTTGAGGTCTCATTAGCAGTTGTCAGTCAACTCGGGGCCAAGTTCACGAGTACGGATCGAGGCCAAGCCTCAGAAGTGTCAGTGACAGTTGTTTCTTGTCCAAGGCAGCAGATTGTTTTAGATGGCATGTGTCAAGAATGCCGGAGGTGGTCCCGGTGATGAGGATCCGAGGCCTCCGCCTTGCTTGCCTACTAATGTGAAAGGCAAGGCAACAAAGAAGCTGGCGACAACGAAGAGGAATTATGCATATGCTGACACTAAGAGAGTAGCAGCTGTTGCAGCTGCCGCAGATCGTGCAGAGAGAGGAGGTGCTAGGAGTGGAGTATAGATTGCAAATCAACTTTCACCAGCATAGAGAGTAGCTATTGAGCAGGTTGAGTGTCGTCATGGTAGTCCAGCTAGGACTATCATGCTTGAGGGATGCAGTGTTGCTTTGGAAGATCCTCAGCCTTAGGAAGAGCCATAGCCAGCAGAGCAGACTCAGGAGGGAGAGTAGGCCGAGCAGGCCGAGGAGACAGAGTAGGCACCACAGCTTCGCTGCTCTAGTTGTACCCGTACCCAGGTGACACCGAGGCTAGAGACACAACGGAGGGGTTCTCGTTTGCCTCCTAGACCATAGGGTTCACCTCTAGTGACTCATCTAGATTTTTGGGCCGCCATGGCCAAGCAGGTGCAACAGCTCAGGTTTGTGCAGTTTGAGGAGTGGTTCCCGCCTAGGAGGGATGAGCGTGCATCAGAGGGCTTCTACACACCACTGTAGGAGGATTTTTATAATGCATATCTTAATAGTGGGGTAGCATTCAGGTCTCAGAGGGTTTGTTCTATTAAGGCCATTGTAGCAGCAGCTGAAGAGCAGATTCACCCTTACCTATCTTACTTGCCAGGGCTGACAAACTTACTTGGATGGACAAGCAGATATGTTCCATCTTGGGTCCGAGAGTTCTATTCTACACTTTGGATTGACCCATAGCACAGATTCATTCACTTTGCTTTTAGAGGCAGAGATTACAGGCTGATGAGCTTTAGGGTCAGGGAGATTCTCAGGCTTTAGGAGCAACCCATCCGGCTACATGAGGTGTGCTATGGTCAGACAGTGCCTCCCAGACGTCCACATGGTGGTCTTGTGCCTCCTACAAATTTGGTCCGCCATTGCTTCATAGAGCCATTTGGCGAGGGGTCGAGCAGGACACCCAGTGACCTCACTCCTATAGCTAGAGTGCTTGATGTTATCATGAGGAGGACCCTACTTCCGAGGATGGGATATCATGAGGGGTTGACTCACATTCAGTTATGGCTACTGAACTCTCTGATGCAGCAGACTGTATTTGATATTTGAGATCTCTTACTATCAGAGATGAAGGATACTATTGCAGAGGGGTTCAGAGGTCACCGACAGTTGTCCCATGCTCATTGGATTACTTTTCTGATTCACAGGGCAGTCACAGTGAGGCCTCTTAAAATGTTGGCAGAGTATTCTAGTGCTACTATAGAGTTTCTAGCTTATAACATGACCCAGATGCTCCGTCACAAGAGTTCGAGTGCACCTAGCCAGTCACGCCGTCACCCAGAGGTGCCTGAGACTGCAACCTAGTAGGATAAGCCTATCAATGGTATAGCGCTATAGAGGAGTAGCAACTTGATTCTCAGTAGGAGGGGATGGTAGAGAGCGACCCCAGTGACATCTTAGATGATGACTACCAGGATATCCCTTAGATGCCTGCTCGACATCATGACCATGAGGCCGGTAGCTCCAGTTCAGCTCCACCTACACCATAGACAGACCCCGCTTTACTTGATATACTTGAGCAGATGAGGTAGGATTAGGCTCATCAGGCTTAGGAGACCGCTGCTACATTTGCACAATTCTAGGCTAGATAGGATGAGTTTTAGCGACAGCAGCAGGCTATATAGTAGCAGCAGCAAGCCATGCACCAACAATAGCTTCTCATGCAACAACAGTTACTCAGATTTATGCAGCATGTAGTTACTGCTATTGGGGCTCCACCGCCACAACCTTCACCCCAGATCGGCCAGCCTACCACCACTTCTACGACTCTAGCTTTATAGCCCGGTGGGCTTCAGAGTCAGGGACAGCCAGTGACACAGTTTCCTTCACCTATAGAGCAGGTATCCCAATGGTTTGCCTCACCAGTGCCAGCCCCACAGTTCACACCTCTACAGACGGGCTTCACACCAGCTCAGACTTCCTCGCTGCTTGTGCCAAATACCACAGTTTCTAGGAGCCTTGGTGCTACCTTCAGTGAGTTGATAGGGCATCCTACTCTACCATATCTACATGTCCCTAGTCCTTCCACAGTTGCACCTATTACTAGGACTACAGAGACGCTCCCTTCTTTAGTTGCATCATCAGAGCCGCCTGCTACAGTTACACCTACAGAGTCATAGGCCGCACCAGTCTCTAATCTGACCCAGACCGCTTCAGCATCGTTTCTAGCTACAAAGGGTCATACAGCTCAAAGCTCAGGATCAGATGATGATGGCACACAGTTCCAGCTCGCTCCTCGCACCTCAGCACTCGACTCGTCCGCTGTAGCCCCACCGACCGACCCTTAGGTTTTGGTGTTTGACGCCAAAGGGGGAGAGGGATCAAGTATGTTAGACTTAGGGGGAGCGATACATTTAGGGGGAGTCTATCTATTATATTTGGTTTTTTATGTGTGATATACTATTATGCATTCATGTGTTTACTTTCATGCATCGAACTATATTTATGTGATAGTGATATCTACGTGATCATGATATTCATGTGATATGTGACATGTGTGCTCTCTACTTTGAATTATTTATATGTCATATCACATGTGTTATGCTCATTTGCTTTGCTTTCGTGTTTAACTCCAATGCAAATGAGCTTTATTACTTGTACCCATGCTTATTTCATATCTATTGAGTACATCATATTGGCTTGGGTCATATAAGCTTGCCTATCTCTTTCGTTCTTATTGTCAAAAGCATATATGAACCAAGCATGTTGAAAACCTCATCTCTTTTACATACTCGAGGTGGTATTATGATCAATCACCAAAAAGGGGGAGATTGAAAGCATCTAGGCCCCTAGTTGGGTTTCAGTGATTAATGACAATACATGATTACTGTGACTAACGTGTGTTTTGCAGATGCAATTAAGTTAGGTCATGGTAATGGAAATTGATTGGGCAATCATGGTTGTCATGCCCCTACGATGGAAATCATTTTGGTTTCCAAAGGATGGACAACAAGGTTAAGGATGGACTAGTTCTAAGTGTCGTTTGGTATTGAAGAGACACTTAGAGTAGTTTAGGACTTTGTTTTTCCTTTAGCTGTACTATTAACGGGGGTATGGATGGGTAACTTGACCTAGGTGAGTCTAGTGGGTTAGGTGTGGTGCACACTTATTAAATCTAGCACTAGGTAGCTCCTAAAAAGCCCTTAGATCAATTGGAGCAAACTTCATTCACATATGATTGCGAGTTGGAAGTGATTGGAGGGTCAAATGTTGATCGGACGCTGGTTTCGGTGTGACCAGATGCTGGCGCAGAGTTCGGTCAGTTCATTTGATCAAGGTGAAGTCATCTAGATGCGATCAGATGCTGAGAGGTGAGTGACCGGATGCTGGGTGCCAGAGTCTGGTCAACTCCAGTAAGGTTCCAAAGAGGGAGAATCCTGATCAGACCCGTTCGGTTAGTGATGACTGGACACTGGTCAGGTTCTGGCTACTGACCGGACGCTGAGCAGCAAACTAACTAGACGCTAGGTGCCAGAGTCCGGTCAACATCAGTAAGGTTCTAGAGGGTAGTTTTCATGACCGGACGCTGGCTAGTGTCCGGTCACAACTTCAACTACATAGAGGCGGGTGAACTGATCGGAGCATCCGATCACCTTGACCAAAGCGTCCGGTCACCCCGCAGAGGCACATAACAGTTCATTTTGAATGAGGGGTTATAAATACTTCCTCTTTTCACTCAAGGGATCACTTTTGCTCATTCCAACAGCTAAGAAACACTCTTGAGAGTGCCAAGAAGAGCAAGGTCCTAGTGAGGTGGTTGAGATTTGAGAATCCAAATGAGAGGCCTCATTAGTGAAAGCAAGAGTAGCAAAGTGTGCATCCACACTTCTCATTAGGCTTGTTATGGTCAAGTGAGAGTTCGTGCTTGTTACTCTTGGTGATCGCCATCACATAGATGGCTTGGTGGTGATTGGGAGCTTGGTGATCATCTGGTGGAGCTTGTGGATGACCCAACTCAAGTTGTGAGCAGTTGTGGGTGATTCACCACGATGGAGTGTCGAAGAATCAACCCATAGAGAGCACTTGATCCTTGCGCAGATCAAGGGGGAGCTACACCCTTGCACGGGTGCTCCAACAAGGACTAGTGGGGAGTGACGACTATCCGATACCTCGGCAAAACATCACCGCATTCCTCCTTCTCTCTTTTCTTTGAGCAATTCAATTCTTGTCTTTACATTCATAGACTTGCCATGCTATAGTAGGACTGGAACATAGGGTGCTAAACTTTTGTGCGGTAGAACAATAGAAACACTTTCTAGGCACAAGGGGTGAAGTGGGCTAACCGTAGGGTTTTATTATTGCAAAGATTTTTAGAATTAGCCCAATTCACCCCCCCTCTCTTGGGCATCTTGATCCTTTCACACTTAATTCACACCACTTCAACACATTTTTGCCTTTTTGAAAACTCATGGTATTTCATAAATGTATAACTCATATTGGAACTTGATGTGCTCATCGTGGACTTCCTCGCCTTAACTCCCCTGGCCTAGTAGAGAACAATGTGGGTATGTAGGGCATGGTTTTGGAGCTTAAGTTGGACAAAACCACATGGTGGTGGCGTTTCAGAGCTTTGGATGAGTTTCTAGAGCTTGACAATGGTCGACAGTGGTGGATAATGGTCCCCAGAGTTTCTAACTTACCTTAGGTCGACAATTTGGCAACGTGGCGACTTGGAAATGGAGAGAAAGGACCACAAGAATGGTCCCATACCAATATATATAGCCAAAGTCCATGGGGTTGTTGGATGCTCCGTTATTCGCATGCGTGGCAAAGGTTTGACATGAGGGACATACCAAGTCTTGTCGCGTGGCTAGTTACTAGTTATTAGTCTAAACATGTTGAATATCTATATTCTACATTGTTATAATATTTTCATGGTGCTAATATCTAGTGGTTTCATGTGAAATATCAAGCATCATAAGTTGTGTGGAAGGTTCTAGAAGGTTTGCATTGTTATCTTCAAAACAACTTATATGGTGCTCACAAAACAGTTGTTAGTCCACATGGGAATAATACAAAGACTCATGTTTTTGTCTTCAATGTTCTGTATCTGCTCTAAGGGTGTTTGATTTTAGGCTAATCTAATTTCTTGTAAACAATTTTTTGTTGTTAAGGTTGAGGGTACATCATCTCCATTTGACGAAACTTGAGCACCACCACCATGATTTTTTTGGTAGACCATGCTTGGTGTAATGAAAACAACAAGAAATTATGATAGTTATGTCATTTATCTTGAAAAGGTCTTTGATGACAATAAACTTCTCTATAACTACAAAGTTTTCAAGAATTGCATAATTGAAGTTTGCAATATATCGTTGCTATATACTCTAGCGCAATATCAACACCACATAAGCACATATTCCAGGCGCACGTCAAAGCGCGCACGATGTGTAGTATCATGCGACAACCAGCTGCAACCAGGTCACCGTAATGTAATCACGCAAACCATCGTCAAGATCTTGAAAGATTAGAAACAACATCGGAGTGCCATAGCCACTTGGAATGTGTATACTACTATAAGATAACAAGAAAAAAGAAAAAAATCACACTGACTAATATTGTCCCATCCGATAGGAGACACTGACCAATACTATTGTTTAGTGTTTTGTTCATGTTGTAGGTACATTGTCCACTGTTCGCCGTAAAAGACCATATCCCATGTTTGCCTATTGATCTTAAAGATAGGCTCTAATATCTTCTCGCCTAGTGGGTATCGTTTGCCACCCAGAAATATTTCCACAAACCAAACCATGTCTTCTCTAAATGGAAATGTTTCCACGAACCAACCCAGGTCTTATCTAGACGGACATATGCTCGAGGTTAGATTGAATCTTCCGCTCTGTTTCAATTGGGGCAGACATACACACTCTTAGTCTAGCAGGGACAGACTCATGGAACGAGCAACAACATAGATCTCTTTCATGTCAAATTGATCTCACGAGAAGCCATAGAATCAAAGTCGATTAGACCAGTCTTTCATGTCAAATTGATCTCGCGAGCAACCACAGAATCAAAGTCAATTTGACTTGGCTCATTTGCTTGCTTCAGATAATGCTCTCATGAGACCCTTCAACTCATTGACACGTAATTCTAGGATCTGCTCTCGGACCCTATTGACCTTCCCCACATTCATTTTTTTCTTCACAATGAATGTTAAGCTCAGGTAGTCCAACCAAATAGATCTTTAGATTAGCTTCAAAGCGTAGAACCATCAAAATAGCCACCCACAATCATCCAAACTATTGAATGTTTGATCTATTTTTTCAAACAGATAATTAAGTTAGTAAGTTAAGCAAAAGTATGTATCAAAAACACTTTAGTATCCAAGGAAGAATACTTACTCCCTGAAACATCATCACCAAAAAGGTGACCGAGAAATGTCTCAACATCCTAGGATTGACATCACTATACTACATCCCATAGCCACCACTTAACAAATTAAAACTAGCATTTTGTGGCAGAACTGCTCGAAATAACTCACTTATGGAGGCGCTTGTCTTCCACTAGACACTAAGCACCCCGAAGGTGAGATACATCAGACAGTTCTGTCGAGCACACTCCATGGGAGAACCTGAAAACTCACATTTTTCAACAGGATCATAAATGGGAGAATAAAGCTTACAACATTTTAGCCATTTCTTATATCACTTTCCGTGCAACATCAGAGTATAATATTTATTGTTTATAACAGCAAAATATAACCAGGTTATCAGAGTTTCAGCGGAAATAAAATCATTTAATGACAAGTCAAACATTAACATGATGATATGTTATATACATCATAACAGATTATAAGTTTTTCCATTGTAAAACATTTTAGATGAAAGTTTCAAATAAACTCTATGTACACAACATTGAGGAAATCCTCGCTGAGCCCACCAGGAGGTTTCAACCCGAATCGCTGCCAAAACGAACCCCCCAGACGATTCAACCCGAATCGCCTAGGGGTTACACCCCTAGGTCTATCGAAACAAAAATTCCCCCACTACCAAAATGAAAACCCCCCTATACAATTCAACCTAAATAGCCAGGGGGGTCGAGGGCTACACCCATAGGTGCGCTCGCACGCATCCGCTGTTAAAACAAAAAAATCCCCCAGACCATTCTACCCGAATCATCTGAGGGCTTGAGGGCTCCTATCGGGTTCATAAACCCGGGGTCCCTAATGGACCTGCTTCCCAGCAAAAGCTCGACCTAGCAAACGATATTATGAAATGACACGCAACTCCTGGGCTAGCCCAAATACGTGACGATAGGCTAGAAGGGCGATCCAGTCTCCGACCGGAAGGCCTAGCCAAGGAAGAACGGCGCTCGCTTCTGACTCGGCCTGCCTCTCCGACCGGAAGGCCTAGCCAAGGAGAGGACAACGCTCGCTTCTGACTCTGGACTGCCTCTCCGGCCGGAAGGCCTAGCTAAGGAGAGGAACAATGCTCACTTCCGACTCCGACACATTTCTCCGACCGGAAGTACTCAATTGTACTCCACAAGACTTGCCCATCAGGAGAAAAGAAAAGACTCTAAGGATATGAAAGGCTAGCTGGCTTGTGGATTTATTGCATCTACAGGAGCATTACTAAACGTGCGTCCTGATATTCAATTTTATTAGTAGCCATAATTAGTTCATTAACAAACAATTCTATGTAAGCACATATGCTACTTTTAAGCAGGTGGTAAGCAATCAAAACCATTTTACCATCTTTCATATTCTAGTTCTTACTACGGTGCTAGATCGTAGACAAGTCATACCGTATCATAGGGCGATCCATGAACTAATGTATTCTAGCTGGGTACCCCGAAACATACGCACCAATTGTACCCCTGACACAAGCAGGACCAACCCACCACTCTCCTATCAAGGGGTCTAGGTTCCCGTCAAAACTTGGACTCCAAGCCCCCACACCTGAGTCCTAGACTCAATGTGGTGCTTAGACCTCCACCATCTCTGCCTCCAATCAGTCAGTCTAGAAAGAGCCAGAGCCCACGACAAGAGAGCAATGAGCCTTCCTGCCCCCATAAGCAAGTATGTGCTCAGGATAATAAGTCTGTGATCTGACTAGAATCCAATGCAATGGCCGGTCCATAACCGACACAGGCGGAACAAGTGCAATCCGAGCCTCGCTCGAATGCCCAACCAAGTCCAGATCCAAAGTATTATTCCGCCTGATCTCTAATTATCATTCATATATATATATATTCCATATGACAGTAATATAATAACAACAATAATATCTTTCCTATTTCTCACGAGTGACAGGCAATCACTCGACTTCTACCGGAGTCCTAAAGCATAGCAATCTACATGATCATGTCATACTAGTAAGACTCATAGGATAAGGATATATATATATATGTAAGTGGGTTTCATTCAACTCCTTAAACTTAATGCACCAGCATAAAATAAAGTGCAGAATAATGGGGGTTATGCACCGGGGCTTGCCTGGGTAAAATATAACCAAGTTAGCTTTTCATCATCAAGTCACCATCTGCTTCCGCTACTCCAGACGACTCCGCGATCCAACATCGCTCCTATCATGAAATACGTGGATGCAATGCAGGGACGTAAATAATCAATGGCAACCGCAACTCTAAAATATGATTACGTCTCGCAAGCTAATGAGTTAGCTCTAATGACTAACATACTAAGTCATATATCCACATTGTCAAGTGAGGCTCGTTTCCTAAAAATGTTTTTGTTCTACAAACCCCCAACTAATTTTGACATTTGATTGATTAAATATATATTTTTGTACTAGGGCTCATTTAGTTACCTTAACAAACTAATTCCTATGGAGCTACAAAAATTACAGTGAGCACCTAATAATGTTAGGAATCTACTGTAAAAATTTCAGAGCCAACACTACTACAAATTTATAACAACAATTGCAACAAGTTTATATTTTGACAATATTAAGTATCTCAAATTAATTATATAACTCCTAAGAATATTATAAAACTATATGAACAAAATATACTAGCAGATAGATCATAATTTTAGGAACCCGATAAAATTAGTTTCACAATTTTTTGGCCGACTACACAAATTTATATTGAATTTATAAGTTGCCTTAGAAACTAAATTAGAAAATGCCTAGAAAAAAAAGAGGCCGACAACAACCATATTGGCCCCAATGGCCTAAGCGGCTCACGCGGGAGTGGCCACGCGCGTAGCAGGCTGGCCCACCAAGCGGCCCACGCGCACTTGCCCATTTTGCAAAAGAAGGCTCGTACTCTTAAAAATTCAAATGACACCATGCAACACTGTTCCACTAGTCTTGAGTTTTGCACATAGCACCCCGAAATACCTCGCCTTCACAATGGGGCGATCTTCAGCGTGCCCGCGCGCGGCGGCGCGGCACATCAGTGACAACTGCGGTTGCGCTGGGCCAACTAGGCTCGCTATGACAGAAGTAAGGGGCCAACAACCATCTACAACTAAATGTGCAAGGATGGGTGGAGATTAGGGAGTCGAAGGCGCACTATCACGAGCTGCAGCGGTGAGCGGCTATCCACGGCGGTGGCGTGACTGTTCCGGTGAGCCTATGCCCTCACGGCTAGGTAGAGATGGCGGAGAAGCATCTGTAGCTCACCGTGGTGTACACCCTACTGATGGTTGAAGCTGGGAAGCGTTGTGGCGATCTGGCCACGTGCGATCGAGTGGGTCGGCAACGCTCTACGATGGACACCGATGCGTCACCATGACGTCGACGAGTTCCCTGGCCAAAATAGTGCGAGCACCTGATAGAGGGAGTCAAGGCAAGTGTAGGGTTATGAGCAATCGAACTGCTACCACTCCTACATGCCTCACCTCCTAACCTACTGATTCGACGATGCCCACAGCCGGCGGTGAGCAAAATGCCAAATTAGCCAACTACAAGGCTCGTTTGCGCTTTGGTGCGGGTCGGTTTGCTAGCTAGCTTTCAATCCTAGCCGTTGGGGCACTGAATCGAGATGGGATATCATGGATCGCGCTCTTTAAGCTTCCAAAGTGACTCAGCTCCTTCGGTGGCAAGGCAATGGGGCAGCAGCTTCTAGGCCCGACCAACCTTGACCGAGGCTGCGATTAATGAGCACGAGCGTCCGCACGGTATGACATAGATGGAGCATGTTGTGGGGTGCTAGGATGGGATGGCTTGGTCTTAGCAGGGCACAGACGGCGGTAGCGGAGATATGACCACACGAGCGAGCAGCGAGTCAGTTAGCGCCTACGTGCGGCCACCCAACGGCGTCGAGATGAGGGCGGGGAAGGTGGGTTGAGAGGTGGAGGGCGAGCACTATAGCGAACAAGGTGAATCGGAGGGCAGGAAAGACGCCGTGATGACCAAGCGACGGTAGTCGTAGCCTTGCCTTGACGCTATGCGCGGCACAGCGGCTCGGTGTGGCTTGGCCAGCAAGAGGGTAGGCGAGGTGAGAGGCGCATCATGGCATCATCCTGATCGGCGGCACTGGCCTGAAGGGAAAGGCCATGACCAGACCAGGACCGAGCCCAACGCCAACTGCGCATGCGCGCAAGGCGACCGTGCCCATGGGGCCAAATGGACGAACTTGTGACACACACGCTTATTAAAGCGACAAAAAAACTACTTTCCAACTTGATGAAGACTCAACCAACTCCATGAACCCAAAGTCGATACTAACACCTAGCTAACAAAGCAAACCTCACATCCAGAGAGCGACCAGAGAGGAAGATAGGGAGGTGCCAACATGGGTTCATCACGCTAAACGCCGGTTTGTGAACCGAGCACCGAATCAGGGTTCGTAGCGCGTTCTAGTGAAGTTAGGGCAATTTTAGAGCGGACAACGTGACATCCAACACAATGTCGACCCATGCCTTGCTCAAGCACTCACTTTGATGCAATCAACAATACCAAAACATGTGACTAGTGTTTAAACATTTTGATAGAAATTAAATATCAAAATAGCATTATCTTACTACTTTTCAATACTTAGGAAGTTAAGGATTTCAATTGAGGCTGTCACCATTAACTCTTTTGTTGCAATTTTTAATAGATCTAAACCTTGTTAACTTCAACCAACAAATACTTCATGCAATAGTCCATACCCTATACTAACCCATAGGAGCAAAATAGTTAAGCACCATTTAACTATTTCGCTCAATATAGTTTGCCAAACATGGTATTTTAACAATCGTTCAAGTGCTTGCCGACTTAACGAAAAGAGCTTATCTTAACGTCAAGTTTGATTTTAGAGCTCCCAAAACACTAGTTAACAACATCTCTTTTCCAAAAGTTAAAGTTGCATTGTCATCTACCAAGTTTGTACCTCCAACATTATTTAAGTGTCACATACATGTTCTATAGTATTTTTGCTTAATAAAAATTGGATTTAAACCCTAAGTGATATAACATGACTATTGAATCAACTTTTGTTTAGAATTTTTGTTGATCGTTTTGTTACGAAAATTGATCTACACACTTTATCACATGCATTGACACATAAACATGATGCTCATGACATAGTTTAGCAAGTTGTTTAAGCGGTAACACCGAGGGCGTTACACATTTCACCAGTCTTGTCACAAGAAGATGTATGTGTACATCAAAAGCTTGTATGGACGTTCTGCACCACAATCTCATGACTCGTCTTTGACAGCACAATGGCACCACAGCTAGAGCACTATCTAAAGTCAGAAGGGTCATTTCAGCACACAAATGCATAGCACTTCCTGAGCTCCTCCCCTCCCCATTTCATTCACCACCATTAACAAGGATATCGACAACAAATTCTTCACATCAAAACATTTGAGGTCTATAGAAATATTGAATAACATTAGCAGTTAGCTAGCGCTATCAGCTTACAACTCAATCTAAAGATAAAGTGAGTTGATCACCTGTAAACATTTATTTTGGGAAAAGAAGCACATCACTCTTAGAGAGCTATTGTACCCATCGTCAAATAGATGAATTGCAGGCTAAGGAGAACAAGAGGTAAACGACTTTTAGAGTATGACATTTCACCACCAGTGGAATAGAAGCCAGGACTCGGATACTATCAATGCAATCAAGCCATAATTGGGTTTTGGTGATGTTGACCACATAATTGTAACATCCTAGGTGTTAAGCTTGCACTTTGCACTTGCATTGCATCTTAGGTCCTTTGTGTCATGACTTGAGACTGAGGGGTAGTAGAATATATATAGTGTTTCAGTGTGGGCTCATGAATCCATGTGACACATTCGCATAACCATTGGATCAAATCGCCATTGCATAAGGGCTAAGATCACTCAATTGTGTGTTTCTTTGCATGTGAACATGCGTGAGGTTGGTGGAGCTAGGGGTGGTTGGCCGACCAAGGGGGGTCAGCTGAAACCCCTATAAAATAAACCTCCATTGAGTCTAACACCACAAACTTTTGTAATTGGGGGCTTGTGACAGAACCGCCCAATTTATACAAGATCAAGTATGGCTATTCCCGCTAACACGTTGACACGCACATACTTTCACTTATATAAACCCGGTAGTCCATCGAGTGTCACGAAGGACCTCGGTAAATCAACATCACAACCAAGATCGCATGATTAAGCAAATACACATCACATATGCAGAGTTGCAGCGAAAATAATATTACAAATGGGTTCACAAATAATAGTATAAGTTTGGGTTTCAAAACCGATTAGTGAAAACAACATAGCTTTCAAATGATTACATCAATATAAGATCCAAATACATTGCTAGCATAAGTGACATCTGTTGACACCGTTTTTTGCACGTGTCAAAATAATCGGAGTGGACTAATCGGCAAGGGGAAAGTTACCGAATACTCTGATAGCCGATGAAAGCCAGTTGCCGATAGCTGGGGATGGTCGATGGAAAGGTTGATTTGGACTCGGGCGTTGCCGATGAGGTTGGAGGTGTTATTGTCGATGCCGATGAAGGGAGGCTTGAAGACTACTGCCGATGAAACAGGGAGTATGCCGATGAAGGAAGACTTGAAGACTACTGCCGATGAAACAGGGAGTATGCTGATGGGAAGGAGGACGGTGAGATTTCCATCGTAATTGAGGCGGACAGGGAAATAGATAGGAGTTGATTTCCTTTTCTATATTTGTTAGAATATGATTCATGTAAGAGTCACGTGTTTCCTTAGAAATGGGATTGGTGTCCTAGTTGTGTTTGGTTGTGTCTCTTTAGATCAGGGTATAAATATGGAGTAAGGGGCAATGTAATAGATATATATCAATCAATATCAAAACCAATTTTTTTACTCCTATTTGCATCTACTTACTTTTCGGCGACTTCGTCAATTTGCATTATTTTCCCTTTTTACGAGTTCTCATTGATTCGGCGAGCTGCATCGCTTCAGTGCAACCTTCGGCAAACCACGAGTTCCGTGTGAGTACCTCTTGGCCGTGACTTCCGGGCGTATCGCTGTTGTCAGGACCAAAGTGCTCGTATCTTCATCCTTGTCGATTAACAGGTCAAATCGACTGGCACGCCTTGGATATCGATTCGGGTATTAGCCCTTTGTGTTTGCAGATCCACTTTTTGCATCAACACATCTTTTGGCATGCCCGGTGGGACCACAATCCTTTGATTAGAATGTTCAATTCCGAGATCGATGCGGGGAACATTATCGCGGTATCAGAAGAAGATCTTAAGGAAGAGCAGAGGCAGGCTATGGAAAAGGCTATAGAAGAATACAGGCAGCTTTGTCTGAAATCGTTTAGCCTGAACAAGAGTGGACAAGTCATCCAGAAGCAAGATTTGCCGTTGCCTCGGCAGGTTACCTTTGACTCCAATCCTGGTAAACTTCAAGAGATGGTTAATTCTGCAGTAAATCATGCTTTGATTAATCATTCCAATGTGCTGTCCAATACTGTTCATAATGCTGTGGTTCGAACTCTCAAAGAAGGACAAGCGTCACCGCATTATGTTGGGCCTGCCTATCACCAACCAGAGCCGGCATCTGTCAATACTCCATTGGCTCCCTCGGCCGTTGTGGGTACGGAGGTTACTTCTTCTCCATTATCGGCAGGTTTACCTAATATTCAATCTACACCGATACGATCAGGAGGACGAATTCAGCTTAGTACAGATCTATCGGCATCAGCTATGTCAGGCCCTGTGTCTCAGAATAGCCAAATTCCTACTAATTGGTGGGGATATGGTATGCCTCCGGAGTCATCTGCTTTTAATCCTGGATTACCTCAAGTGTATGACGCAATAGGAAAAGCTCCTATACCATCGGTTGTTTCACCGATGGCCCAAGTGCCTCAATATGCCACAGCAACTACTGTGCAACCAACTCCAGGGGGTTTCCAGATGCCTTTGGTTCAAACGCCCAGTTCAAATCCATCGGCAAGCTTACTGCCGATGCAGCAGAAAGCCCCTGTTATGAGTCAAACTGGGGTTCAGTTTATGCCTCAAGCTGGTTATAATTATCCAACAATGTCAGCAAATTACCAGCCATCGGTAAGTTTTGTACCGATGAGTTCTAATAATGGTTGGTCAGGACAGTTACCTGTTCAGCATACAGTTCAGCAAAATCAGCAGGTTGCAGGGATTCAACCAGGTCATATGCAAGCTGGTTGTCAGAATCAAGCATCGGCAGCACAGCCGATGAATCCTTTCCAACAGGTTAATGGACCACAAGTAACGACAAATATGCCGATTGCTGAAAATCGTGGGCCACAAAGATATGTGGAAGGATATCAGCAGGTACCTCCTGTAGAAATTCAGCCAGTTCGTCAGCAGGAAGCTGATGCTTTTTGGGCCGATGGGATAGCAGAAATTATGAAGGATCAGTTTGGGATAAAGCCCAAGGTCAATACTTATTCTTATCGGACTCCATATCCTCCTACATATGATTTAATTCCTCTCCAAATCGGCACAAGGTACCAGATTTCACTAAATTCTCCGGGCAGGATGACACATCAACAATGGAACACGTCAATCGCTTCATTATTCAATGTGGAGAGGCAGCTAGCAGAGATGAATTAAGAGTTCGATTATTTTCATCATCTTTGTCTGGATCGGCATTTACGTGGTTCATTTCATTACCACCAAATTCTATTATTACTTGGGCTGATCTAGAAAAACAATTTCATAAGTATTTCTTTGCTGGAATCTATGAAAAGAAGCTTACCGATTTAGTAAAATTGAGACAGCGTAATGATGAATCGGTAGAAAGCTTTGTGCAAAGGCTAAGAGATGTAAAGAATAAGTGCTACAGTCTGGTGCTGGATGATCGGCAGCTTGCCGATCTGGCTTTCCAAGGGTTATTGCCACATCTTAAAGACAGATATGCTTCTCAGGAGTTTGAAAGTCTCAGTCATCTTGTCCAAAGGATTTCTGATCAAGACACTAGGGTTTTTGAACCTAAAAAGAATTGGAATAAAAAAGTATCATTTGTTGAAGAAGTAGGAGATTCTGATTCTGATGAAGAACCAGTTATCGGCTTAGCTGAGTGGGTTAAGAATAAAAAGCCGATATCTTGTCCCTTTGGTCAGAAAGAGCCAGAAAAGTTTACCTTTGATATCACCAAGGCCGACAAGATATTTGATCTTCTCCTTCAAGAGGGTCAAATTAAGCTGTCACCTAATCATGTGATCCCATCGGCAGAAGAGTTGAAGAAGATCTTGTACTGCAAATGGCACAATGCAACTTCACACAGTACAAATGAGTGCAAGGTGTTCAAGCAACAATTACAATCGGCTATTGAATCTGGGAGAATTAAGTTTGGTACTTCCAATGCCCAGAGACCGATGAAAATTGATCAACACCCTTTTCCAGCAAATACGTTGGAGGCCAAAGGGAAGACCAAGGTATTGACGTCAGAGGCTGCTGAGAAAAACGCATCAGTGGATCCCCAACATCGGATAACTACCGATGATGCAAAAAGTAAGGGTTTGCTGGGAGAACGCAGTAGTTCCAAAAAACCTCCTCGACCTGGCATTGTGATTACTCATCGAAGGTAGCAGGAGGGTTGGCGTCAGCGTAATGATCGATATCGACAACAGCAAGAAGAATGGCATCGGCATAAAGATCATTGGAGGTGCCCGTTTTTCATCCATTGCTGGGAAGAAGGTATTAAATTACCAACTATTGAAAATTGCCCTGAGTGCAATGGTTATTATGGGGTTAATCGGTCAGAAAGGAGGTTTCAACCTGGCAATCAGGGTTTATTTATCAATGAGCCGATCAGAGGCAGAGCATCAGTGCATGATCGGCTGGGGGGCAGACTTAGTGTACATGAAAGGCTTGGTAAACGCGCTGGATATTTTCCAAGGAATCAAGAGGAGCTTAAGGAAATGGCAAATGCAAGAGTTCCCGATGAGGAAATATTCTATAGGGACCCTAATATACGCCGTGTAGAATCGACTAGGACCTGTTATCAACCGGTTTGGAAAACCAAGTTTCCTCGATGGTGCCCGGAGGGTTTAACAAAGACACAGAGAAGGAGGATGCAACGTGAGCGTCAGGAGGATTTATACCATGAGGAAAATTCCTCTAATGAGAAGTCCGGTCATCAGCAATGGCAGGTAAAACACAAAAATAAGGGTCCATCGGCAGATGTTAATATGGTATTCATGTTGCCGATGGAGTTTTTGGCGTTGACTGATAACGAGGAAGAAGTTGTTCTCTCTGATCAAGCAGCTCAGTTGACACTAGATCCAATGATGGCTGTTTTTGGGAAACCTACCGATGATGAGAGACATCATCTTAAGGCTTTGTTTGTGAAGGGCAGAGTTGATGGGCAGCCTGTGTCTAAGGTACTTATTGATGGAGGTGCTACGATTAATATTATGCCTTATGTGATGTATTGGAGACTTGGTAAGGGAGATCAAGACTTGACCAAGACCGATATGATGCTAAAAGATTTTGAAGGCAATGTGTCACCAGCTAAAGGGGCAGTATGCGTTGAATTGATCTTACCGATTAGATGAATCTTCTAATGAAATTAATCTTACCGATCAAAGATTGCAATTCAGTTTTATTGGCAGGAGCAACCACCTTGTTAATTGCATCAATAGACTTCCTACTGATTTCGATGCCCCGCTGATGCACCATAAAACCCAAGAATTGACCTGTCGATACACCAAATGCACATTTATTAGGATTCATCTTCAATCCATGCTTCCTTGTGCACTCCAGTATCTTTCGTAGATCGGCTAGATGTTTTATGATATCTCCAGACTTAATCACTACATCATCAATGTAGATCTCCACTAATGTGCCGATGTATTCATGAAAAATAAAGTTCATAGCTCTTTGATAAGTAGCGCCGGCATTTTTCAAACCAAACATCATGACTATCCACTCAAACAGCCCTACATGACCTGGACATCTGAAAGCAGTCTTGGGAATATCTTCTTCAGCCATGAATATTTGATTGTAACCTGCATTACCATCCATGAAGCTGATAATTTGATGTCCGGCTGCAGCATCAATCAACAAATCAGCAATCGGTATTGGATAGCCATCCATCGGTGTGGCTTTGTTAAGATTCCTAAAATCAATACAAACACGAAGTTTTCCATTTTTCTTATAAACAGGAACCACATTAGAGATCCACTCTGCATATCGACACTGCCGAATAAACTTTGCCTCAATTAATTTAGTTATTTCGGCCTTAATGTCAGGAAGTATATTAGGGTTGCATCGGCGCGCTGGCTGCTGATGTGGCCGAAATCCAGATTTGATAGGTAACTGATGTTCAACTATCGATCGGTCTAATCCAGGCATCTCAGTATAATCCCAAGCAAAACAATCTTTATACTCTTTTAACAAATTAGTTATTTGCTGCTTACACTTGGAATCTAACTTAGCACTAATAAAAGTAGTTCTTGGCCTATCGCCATCACCAATATCTACTTCTACTAAATCATCTACCGATGTAAACCCTTGACCTAATTTTCCATCATCGGCAAACCTATCCATTAAAACTCTTCTTCAGAACCGACTGCTTGGATCGGTGGACTTTCATAATCAGCAACTCTAAGGAACTCTTTTTCCCAAACTTCTCCTGATATGCATTTAGTTCGCTCATAAGTATCTGATTCTGCCGATGCGATGATATAAGAAGAATCACCAGGGACAAACTCAATCTTATCCCCAATCCACTGTATGAGGCATTGATGCATTGTAGAAGGAACACAACAATTAGCATGAATCCAATCCCTCCCTAGAAGCAGATTATATGCACCCTTGCCATTAATAACAAAGAACGTCGTCGGCAAGGTTTTGCTACCGATGGTCAATTCAACGCATACTGCCCCTTTAGCCGGTGACACATTGCCTTCAAAATCCTTCAGCATCATATCGGTTTTGGTCAAGTCTTGATCTCCCTTACCAAGTTTCTGATACATCACATAAGGCATAATATTAATCGCAGCCCCTCCATCGATAAGTATCTTAGATACAGGCTACCCATCAACTCTGCCTTTCACAAACAAAGCCTTAAGATGCTGTCTCTCGTCATCGGTAGGTTTCTCAAAAATAGCCATCATTGGATCTAGTGTCAACTGAGCTACTTGATCAGAGAGAACAACTTCTTCCTCATTATCAGATAGTGCCAAAAACTCCATCGGCAACATGAATACCATATTAACATCTACCGATGGACCCTTATTTTTGTGTTTTACCTGCCACTGCTGATGACCAGACCTCTCATTGGAGGAATTTTCCTCTCGGTATAAATCCTCCTGATGCTCACGTTGCATCCTCCTTTTCTGTGTCTTTGTCAGACCCTCCGGGCACCATCGAGGAAACTTGGTTTTCCAAACCGGCTGATAACAGGTCCCAGTTGATTCTACACGGTGTATATTAGGGTCCCTGTAGAATATTTCTTCATCGAGAACTCTTGCGTTTGCCATCTCCTCAAGCTCCTCTTGATTCCTTGGAAAATATCCAGCGCGTTTACCAAGCCTCTCATGTACACTAAGTCTGCCCCCCAGCCGATCATGCACTGATGCTCTGCCTCTGATCGACTCATTGATAAATAAACCCTGATTGCCAGGTTGAAACCTCCTTTCTGACCGATTGACCCCATAATAACTATTGCACTCAGGGCAATTTTCAACAGTTGGTAATTTAATACCTTCTTCTCAGCAATGGATGAAAAACGGGCACCTCCAATGATCTTTATGCCGATACCATTCTTCCCGACGTCTCTCTTCTTGCTGTTGTCGATATCGGTCCTTACGCTGACGCCAACCCTCCTGCTGCCTTCGATGGGTAATCACAATGCCAGGTCGAGGAGGGTTTTTGGAACTACTGCTTTCTCCTAGCAAACCCTTACTTTTTGCATCATCGGTAGTTATCCGATGTTGGGGATCCACTGATGCGTTTTTCTTAGCAGCCTCTGACATCAATACCTTGGTCTTCCCTTTGGCCTCCAACATATTTGCTGGAAAAAGGGTGTTGATCAATTTTCATCGGCTTCTGGGCCTTGGAAGTACCAAACTTAATTCTCCCAGATTCAATAGCCGATTGTAACTGTTGCCTGAACACCTTGCACTCATTTGTACTGTGTGAAGTTGCATTATGCTATTTGCAGTACAAGATCTTCTTCAACTCTTGTGTCGATGGGATCACATGATTAGGTGATACCTTAATTTGGCCCTCTTGAAGCAGAAGATCAAATATCTTGTCGGCCTTGGTGATATCAAAGGTAAACTTTTTTGGCTCTTTCTGACCAAAGGGACAAGATATCGGCTTTTTATTCTTAACCCACTCAGCTAAGCCGATAACTGGTTCTTCATCAGAATCAGAATCTCCTACTTCTTCAACAAATGATACTTTTTTACTCCAATTCTTTTTAGGTTCAAAGACCCTAGTATCTTGATCAGAGATCCTTTGCACAAGATGACTGAGGCTTTCAAACTCCTGAGAAGCATATCTGTCTTTAAGATGTGGCAATAACCCTTGAAAAGCCAGATCGGCAAGCTGTCGATCATCCAGCACCAGGCTGTAGCACTTATTTTTTACATCTCATAGCCTTTGCACAAAGCTTTCTACCGATTCATCATTACGCTGTCTCAATTTTACTAAATTGGTAAGCTTCTTTTCATGGATTCCAGCAAAGAAATACTTATGAAATTGTTTTTCTAGATCAGCCCAAGTAATAATAGAATTTGGTGGTAATGAAATGAACCATGTAAATGTCGATCCAAACAAAGATGATGAAAATAATCGAACTCTTAATTCATCTCTGCTAGCTGCCTCTCCACATTGAATAATGAAGCGATTGACGTGTTCCATTATTGATGTATCATCTTGCCCAGAGAATTTAGTGAAATCTGGTACCTTGTACCGATTTGGAAGGGGAATTAAATCATATGCAGGAGGATATGGAGTCCGATAAGAATAAGTATTGACCTTGGGCTTTATCCCAAACTGATCCTTCATAATTTCTGCTATCTTATCGGCCCAAAAAGCATCAGCCTCCTGCTGACGAACTGGCTGAATTTCTACAGGAGGTACCTGCTGATATCCCTCCACATATCTTTGTGGCCCACGATCTCCAGCAATCGGCATATTTGCCGTTACTTGTGGTCCATTAACCTGCTGGAAAGGATTCATCGGCTGAGCTGCCGATGCTTGATTCTGGAAACCAGCTTGCATATGACCTTGTTGAATCCCTGCAACCTGCTGATTTTGCTGAACTGTATGTTGAACAGGTAACTGTCCTGACCAACCATTATTAGAACTCATCGGTACAAAACTTACCGATGGCTGGTAATTTGCTGACATTGTTGGATAATTATAACCAGCTTGAGGCATGAACTGAACCCCAGTTTGACTCATAGCAGGGGCTTTCTGTTGCATCGGCAGTAAGCTTGCCGATGGACTTGAATTGGGTGTTTGAACCAAAGGCATCTAGAAACCTCCTAGAGTTGGTTGCACAGTAGTTGCTGTGGCATATTGAGGCACTTAAGCTATCGGCGAAACAGCCGATGGTATAGGAGCTTTTCCTACTGCATCAAACACTTGAGGTAACCCAGGATTGAAAGCAGATGACTCCGGAGGCATACCATATCCCCACCAATTAGCAGGAATCTGGCTATTCTGAGACACAGGGCCTGACATAGCTGATGCTGATAGATCTATATTAAGCTGAACTCGTCCTCCTGGTAGTACCGGATTTGATCATATTGGTGTAGATTGAATATTAGGTAAGCCTGCCGATACTGGAGGAGAAGTAACTTCTGTACCCACAACGGCCGAGGGAGCCGATGGAGTATTGACAGATGCCGGCTCTGGTTGGTGATAGGCAGGCCCAACGTAATGCGGTGACGCTTGTCCTTCTTTGAGAGTTCGAACCACAGCATTATGAACAGTATTGGACAGCACATTGGAATGATTAATCAAAGCATGATTTATTGCAGAATTAACCATCTCTTGAAGTTTACCAGGATTGGAGTCAAAGGTAACCTGCCGAGGCAACGGCAAATCTTGCTTCTGGATGACTTGTCCACTCTTGTTCAGGCTAAACGATTTCAGACAAAGCTGCCTGTATTCTTCTACAGCCTTTTCCATAGCCTGCCTCTGCTCTTCCTTAAGATCTTCTTCTGATACCGCGATAATGTTCCCTGAATCGATCTCGGGATTGAACATATTGATCGGATTGATTTGTCTCACTGGGCATGCCAAAAGATGTGTTGATGCAAAAGTGGATCTGCAAACACAAAGGGCTAATACCCGAATCGATATCCAAAGCGTGCCAGTCGATTTGACCTGTTAATCAACAAGGATGAAGATACGAGCACTTTGGTCCTGACAACAGTGATACGCCCGGAAGTCACGGCCAAGAGGTACTCACGCAGAACTCGAGAATCGCCGAAGGTCGCACTGAAGCGATGCAACTCACCGAATCAATGAGAACTCGTAAAAAGGAAAAATATGCAAATTGACGAAGTCGCCGAAAAGTAAGTAGATGCAAATAGGAGTAAAAATTGGTTTTGATATTAATTGATTTATATTACATTGCCCCTCAATCTATATTTATACCCTGATCTAAAGAGACATAACCAAATATGACTAGGACACCAAGTCCATATCTAAGGAAACACGTGACTCTTACATGAATCATACTCTAACAAATATAGAAAAGGAAATCAACTCCTATCTATTTCCCTGTCCGCCTCAATTACGATGGAATTCTCACCGACCTCCTTTCTATCGGCATACTTCCTGTTTCATCGGTAGTAGTTTTTAAGCCTTCCTTCATCGGCATCGACAATAACATCTCCAACCTTATCGGCAACGCCCGAGTCTAAATCAACCTTTCCATCGATCACCACCATTCATCGGCAACCATCTTTACAAGCTGATTTTCATCGGCTGTCAGCGCATACAGTAACTTTCCTCCTGCCGATTAGCCCACTCTGATCATTTTGACACGTGCAAAAAACGATGTCAACAGTACTATTATATAATTCGAAGCTAATTTGTAGCTGATTCCTAGCCTACTAATTTAAGGTTTCGACCCACATCTTAAATTCCTCCGAATTGGTTCCTCCTAATATTTAGCCATTAGATAGATCCACCCAAATGGATGGCTGCTATTTTTTTAAGCTAGCACTATAAAATTTGTAATAGATAGATATTGTGACAGAACCGCCCAATTTATACAAGATCAAGTACGGCTGTCCCCGTTTAACACGTTGACGCGTGCGTACCTTCACCTATATAAACCCAGTTGTCCACCAAGTGTCATGAAGGACCTTGGTAAATCAGCATCATAACCAAGATCGCATGATTAAGCAAATACACATTAATACACAGAGTTGCAGCGGAAATAATATTACAAATGAGTTCACAAATAATAGTACAAGTATGTGTTTCAAAACGGATTAGGGAAACAACATAGCTTTCAAATGATTACATTAATATAAGTTCCAAATACATTGCTAGCATAAGTGACATCCTCTGATGAAAGCATATAGATGAAAAATAAATATAGAGTCACCGAGCCCACTGGCGGTTAGCCACCATCTTTAGCAGGCTAAGAACTTCACCTGCAACATGGTGGGATAAACCCTGAGTACTCAAATGTACTCAGCTAGACTTACCCGTCATAAACCAGAAATAAAGTGACACAAGGAGTATGCAAGGCTTTATAGGTGGAGCTAGCTTGACAAAATTTTGCATAAAAGCCACTAGTTGAGTTATACATTTTATAATTCGGTAACCAAGTTAATCATAACTATTCATTTCTAGATTAGCACATGTACTAGAGCAATCATGTGATTAAGCTAACAAGCATTAGTAACCATATCTGGTGTAACATTTCCATATTCATCATAACCATCAAATTCCATCAATTAATGCTAAGTTGCCGCTGCTCAGTCAAGTTCTCACTATCCAGGAGAGACGGTGACTTGAATCGATTCCAACCAGCTGAGGAGTTATTCCTAACACAAACCTAGACATACCTATGCCAAGGTAGTCTTAGGTCATCTTTGGTACAACTTAGATACAATCATGGGTCCGAGTAGCGCCGCACCCTCAGGGATACTACCAGTCTGCCAAAAAGTTTAGGCCTAGCCTACCCTTGGACTCACACCACTAGCTCCCCGCACATCCTTACTGTCTCCAGTGTGCGCACTTTCACTTACTGGGTTCCGACCTAAGTTGAGCTACTCGGCTTCGTGGTCGGAACAAGTTATTCGGCCAACTAAGTGCTAGGCATGCGTTCAACATGACATGAGGACGTACAACGAATTGGTCCTTTACCGATACAGACGGGGATAAATAGGCACCAAGACCTCCATGCCTTGTTGCTTCTCTATCATAATCCCGCCCAGTCTCCTTTTATTTATCAACACATGGTTATTTCTACGATAGCAAATATAGCCAACCATGCTTTGGTATCCACCAATATCTCGCAGGTGATAGGAAATCACCCAACTTCTATCGGTCTAAGCATTGCTAAGTATATATTCGATCCTAGACCTACATAGGGTTTAAGGTATATTTCTAGATAAGGTAGTTATATGCATCAAGTGGTTCCAATCAACTCTTATAACCTAATGCATCAAACATAAAGGACTCAAGTGATATTTGTAAAAACATAGGAGGCTTAGAATGCTCCGGGGCTTACCTGGGATCCGACACAAGTCAGTTCAGTTAGCTCACACCATCTTGGTGACATCTCTGGTCCTAGCACTTGCTTAGTCCTTCCATCTTCTAGATGGATTCACCAAACTCCATCTTTGGGTTCTGTTCCATCATCAAGTCCTTCACGTGGTGCATCTAGCGTACCTAGATGAGATGCAGCAATGCAAGTGCATGAATGCATAGAATGGAAATATGAGATGCCTCGCATAAAAGTATTCAAGATGAGCACAAGGTTACATCGAACGTATATAAGCACTCCACATTACTTAGTTAAACATCCCACAACCTATCATGCTAGGATACCAAGGAAGGTAGCACCAAGCATGACACAAGTTTCACAAGGTTTTAGGTATATTAACTTAATACCATCAAAGGCATGAGCCACACTTAGCAACACACAAAGCAAAGCAAGGTGAAGCAAACAATTTTAGGTGCAAACATAGAAGGCATCTCTGTCCATATTTGGATAGAAATCTACCATTCTACTTTGAATAGCTATAACTGGAGTTCTAGACCACCAAAACGGGTATTCTCTAACATTTTGGAAAGCTTAGGAAAAGCACTACAACTCTCCTATTATCACCAATACATGATTCCATGTTTAAATAGGCCAAACAAAACAATCATTCAGATTTGTCTAGAGGACATGCAAAACCTGATAGCAAATTTCTAAAATCTATAACTCCTAAACCATCGGGCCTAAAATCATAAAATTTTAGGACAAGCAAGATAAGGCAATTATCTACAACTTTGGTATTCACCCCATTTACATAAAACATCATTTGATCCATGAAGTTATCATCACAACAGAAAATACACATGTAACCATTTCAGAATGTAACAATTTGATGTTTCACTTGTTTTGCTAACAAAGAGCATGGACACATGAGCCATTCAAGAACTTCAACCACCACTAATATACATAGCAACACTTTATTCAACACCAATCACTCAAAGCATCACCAATTATAATTAGAAGCTTTATCTACCATTATGCTTTTAGTAATCCTTTCTCCTAATAAACATATATATAATTTTAGTGATATATGAGAACAACTAGTTTGAGGCTAAGATTTTTATGAGTGGTAGATGTTATAAAAATATGGCTACTGTACAAATTTCACATGCTCAGGTTTTATAATTTAATTACTATGAAAAAGACAAATTGCTATTGTAAGAAAACATGTAAAAGCAAGATAAATCTAAAAATCATCATTTTCTATAAACATATAGCCATATTATGGTTTCTCAGGTCACAATATCACCATGCAAGGGCAAGGGAACCACATTTCACATTTTATAAATTATTTATAAACCATTTATCATGCATTAATCAAGTTAAATCAATAACTCAACCATATTGCATCTAATGAACATCAAATTTTTTACCACAGTACTCATATAGCATCAGTAGCCTACCATAAAACTTTCACAGCAATTGAAGCACCACAACTCTAGATATGAGAATAACAAGCAAAACAAGTTAAAATTGCCTACTTAACAAGATTAAATCAAAACATTATAAAAATAGTACACAACTAGCATGTTTAATATTTTTATTAGCTAGAGGACGTCATCACAAGATTAACACAACTAGAACTACCATTTTTGGACTTCTATAACTCAAGATATGCATCTGACAACTTAAAAGGATTTTTAAAAGCACTTTGCAAGAATAAATAAAAACAGCAGAAACTTTCTACTAACACATATCATATTATGACTCTACTACATAGATCTACTCGCAAGGATTCCAAAAGGTCCACATTTGCTATTTTACGATTTTTCTACAATTTATTATGATTTTCCAAAGTTTCAACCATAAAAGAAAAACAAACTTGCACCGAGGACCCCGAACTTCCATGAAAATAAATTCAAGTGAAACAATCCTTCTAGTCACTATTCATATGAGTCAATAGCTTTGCAATTAGGCCCTTCCATTTAGTCGAATTCATGCGCGAGGTCCCTCATGCGGATTAGAACAGAGGAGGCGGAAGAGGATCGTCGGTGCCGGCCGGAGGAGGCTCGTCGGCGGTGGTGGAGTGACGGAGAAGCATCAGGGGACTAGCGCATACCCGAGGGTGGCCTCGGCTCGGCCATAGATGGTCCATGGTGTCCTGGCCATGGAGGCGGCGTTCTGCAGCGGCAGCGGCTCCGACGGTGGCGAGCATCAGCGGGGGAGGAATGGTCAGGCTCTGGCCATGGCCAATTGTGGCTGCGCTTGGCCCTAGCCTTGGCCAGCTACAGCCAGCAGCTGCTTGGCTGCAGCAGCAGGTGGCGGCGATGGACATGGCCCCAATGGTCAGGGCTGTAGGCGATGGCATGGCATGCGAAGCGGCACGACAGAGGCAGCGTGACACAAGGAAGGGGATGGTGGGGCTAGCTGGTGCAGAGGCGATCCACAACAGCGGCATCAAGCTTAGATCGGGAGTCAGCCATGGCGGGCGTGCTGTGGCGCGCGCGTACGGCGCAGAGGGAGAGCGCTAGGGAGGGTGAGAGCGAGTGGGAGAGGTAGAGAGTGATCATGGGCATCTCCCCATCGACACAGGGCCACAGTGGCATGCGACAGTGGAGGTGGGGCATAGAGCCATGCATGGTCGCCACGCACAGGGCACGCGTCGCCCTTTGGAGCATTTCCCCGAGCATGTGGCGGGCAACGGTGTGGCCGGCGTGGGAGGCGATTTTGGGCTAGTTATGGGCCGAATTGGACCTTGGGCCCAAAAGCAAAGTTGAAGCCCAGGAACTGCTCTACATCTTTCATTAAGAGCACCAAGTCTTTAGAGAAACAGATTAATAGTTAATTAAGCAAAAGTTGACATTGTTAGCGACTAATTAAGGATTAAGCCTTGCTCTGCTTGAGCTCAAATTACTTGGTCAAAACAAGGTCAAATTGATTCCAACTTTTTGTATGTCCTTCTCCAAGATGTAAACTCCAACTTTTATATTTGGCTCAACTTGAGTTCCTTAACAAAAATCCAAGAACGTGAGATGCCAATCATCATTGCCACTGAAATTCTAGACCACCAATTTTTTGAGATCCAAAACAGCACTGCATTCAAACTTGAGGTCACTGTTAGAGCCACTTAGAAGTTGAATCAGGTCTTAGTCCAAAAATAAGGTTTTGTTTTACTCCACTTAAACTTCAACCTTTATTAAAGGTCAAACTTCATATCTGGTATAGAAACCATTTCTTCATCTTGGTCAAAGTAGCACCTTGTTAAACCCTGGAATTTGGGTTTTCGACCAATTGAGGCATTTTCTTGACATTTGCTCAACATGAACCCTTCTTGACTTTTGTTGTAGAGTTCAATTAGAGTAATTTGGGTAAGGTAACAAGGTTTGGTCGACATCTCATATTCCCATTTACTTAATAAAGCAATTCAATCAAGGTTATAACTTATCATTTCATGTGACTTCTTGGCTCCAAACTTCATGAAACTTTTCCACTGGTCAAGATGGATGCATGTTCATGTAATGTTCATGAAATAAGCATGTTTAACATTACTCATGCCTAATCTTAACTAGGGTCCACATGTAAGCAAAGTGTATTGTCTGAGTCCAAGTTGTGGCTCATTTTCATAGGTTTGACCTCAATACCTTCATCATTACTTCTAGATTATGAACTAGAGATCGAAATCATTGCTTGACATATCCTACTTAAGTCCAATTTTGCTACTTAACTCATGACTAACACTCGGGGTGTTACAGATATGCAGTTTTACATATGTGACATGTCACATTGTTCTTGTAGGACTTGCCCTATGATTAATAAAGGAAATAAATTGTCGGTTGCAACAAAGTGGATGCATGCATATCCATGAACCATGAGTACAAGCTTGATCCTTCGAGAGTCAACATGTTGTTGGCATGGGTACGTTCTATTGTTTTATCAACACATTTTTAGACTTGATGGATACAAATGTGGCTTTGATTAAGCTTTGAAGTAACGAACTTGGCACAATGCCACCTGGCTCCAGGTACCTTTACCAAAAAAATAGCCCACTGGCTGAACCTAGGGACTCGTCGCTACCAACTTGCTACCATCAATGAAGATCTGTCATTGCTAGTTCACCGGCCATCGATGGAGATCTGCTGCTATTTGCACCGACTGTTGACAGAGATCCGCTGCAACTGAGCCCACCATTGGAGATCCATTGCTTGAGCCCGCTCTTCGTGAGATGCCGGAGAGCCGACGCTTCATAGATCCAGTCATACTTGAGCCGCTGGTCCTCCATAGAGATCCAGTGCACGCCCTCAGCTATCGGGGCATGTGGCCCTACCGCTGACGGTGAGAGAGGTGAGGGAGAGAAGGACATTGCACATGAGGTGAGGGAGAGAAGGGCATCGCACATGAGAAGAGAGAAGGGTGGAGGAGAGAGGTGAGAAGGAGAGAGAGGATTGTGGTAGCTAGGGTTTCATTTTGTTTATATAGCCGAGATGGGTAAATAGGCTAAAGTGTGCCTTAAGAAGGATACTGTGCTGGGCTCAATTAACATAGTTGAACCACACAAGGAGTCTACCTCTAAAATGCCTATTTTCAGAGATAGAACAATTTTTGTGTGCCTCCATAAATACATTTTGTGAGATGAGCAATTTTTCGACCGCCTCCATAAATAAAAGCGATCATCTCCGAAAACCCTAAGGGGCTGTTTGGATCCTTTCATTTTGGAGGAATTTAAATCTACTTAATTGATTAGGCATAACTTTCCTAAGCTCATAAATAAGTCTATCACAAATTCATATGGTGGGAGATGGAAATGGATTCTATAGATCACCATGCTATAATTCTATTCTCCAACTTATAGCGCACTCTTCAACTCACTTCCCTACAATAGAAATACAACATATAAGTATGTCCCTTGTATGCCTAACAATAAATATACAAATATATTCCATATACAACTATATTAGCTTAATTAATCTATGCCTAAATTGTAATTATTAGAATGAATTCAATTCCAAGGATCCAAACAGGCCTTATGGTATTTTAGAAGGTGTGTCTATCTCTGTTAAGAAAAATAGTCTTTTCTCATTTTTTTTTAGTTGTGACATTAACTGTCGGTGCGAAAAGTGACCAACACGTAAATATTTATAGTTTTGCCGTACATTGTGATCGGATATGGCCTAGCACTCAATGATACAGGGTTTATACTGGTTCAAGCAATGTGCCCTACGTCTAGTCTGAGTTGGTCGATGACTTTATTCCTGAGCCCAGGTGCTCAAAGTTTGCTGTGGGGTTACAAACGAGAGGGAGAAAGATGGGGGTGCAAGAGGTCTGGTCAGACTCCAGACTGAAGGGGTCGAGAGTGACAGGAGCTTCTACATGTGCAATGTATTCGAGTGTGTGCTCTATGTAGCTTTAGAGTGTCTAAAGCTAGCAGAGATTGAGTCGATCGTCGGTTGTTCGAATCATCTTTATGTGTTCGAGTTGTCCATATTGGGAAAGAGCGCATCCTCTTTTATAGATGAAGGGGATGGCTTTACAAGAGAGAGAGAGAGAGAGAGAGAGAGTATGTATGCTACTAAGTCTTGTTGCCCACGCCGTTGGTTACAAGATGATTGTAGGCACCCACAATATTGTTTATGTCGGATGCATGTGGGAGGTTTTACCGTATTCACCATGTAAGGCAAACGATGGCGCCCACAACACTGTTGATGCCCAGAGGCATGTGGGGGGGGGGTTACCGTGTTTGCCTGGTACGAGAATTGATGGAGCCCACAACACTATAGGGCAAACATCGGTGCCCACAACACTGCTTGGGTTCTGATATGCCTGGAAGGTTGCAGGGCACCCGTCTAACATGCCCTATCGGTACTATACTATAGGTGTATAGGGTACGGTCCTTGGTATTATGGTTTACTTAAGTACCCTACTTTACTTGCTCTACCCATTTCCTGGTCCTCACTGAGCGGGCGTCCTCGGTCGGTTGGTCCCAGTCGGCTCCGACTATGCTAGTCAAAGAAGAGCTGTAAGCAGAGGTCCGGTGCATCCTTGATCGGAGACATGGGTCAAAGTTGGAAGCGAGTGTCGTTCCTCCTTGGCCAGGCCTTTCGGTCGGAGAGGCAGGCTAGAGTCAGAAGCGAGGCCTACCAGTCGGAGAGGCGGGCCGGAGTCATTGGCCAGGCCTTCCGGTCAGAGAGGTAGGCCGAAGTCGGAGGTGAGCACTGTTCCTCCTTGGCCAGGCCTTTTGGTCAGAGAGGCGGGCCGGAGTCAGAAGCAAGGCCTTTCGGTCGGAGAGACGAGCCAGAGTTGGAGGCGAGCGTCATTCCTCCTTGGCTAGGCCTTCCGGTCAGAGATTGGATCGCCCTTCTAGCCTGTCATTTAGGTATTTTGAGCTAGCCTAGGAGTTGCATGTCATTTGCAATGTCGTCTGCCGGGCCAAGCTTTTGCTAGGAAGCAGGTCCATGATGGACCCTAGGTTTATGAACCCGACAGGAGGCCCCGAGCCCTCGGGCGATTCAGGTAGAATCATCTGGGGGATTTTTTGGTTTTGACGGTGGGTGCACGTGAGCGCACCCGTGGGTGTATCCCCTGAGCCCCTGGGTGATTCGGGTAGAATCGTCTGGGGGTTTCGTGTTTGCTAGCGGAGGAATTTTTGTTTCGACAGTGGGTGCGCGCGAGCGCACCCGTCGTTGTAGCCCCCGAGCACCCGGGCGATTCGGGCAGAATCACCTGGGGGGTTTTGTCAGCGGCCGTGTATGTGTGCACCTTGGTGGGCGTAGCCTCCTCTTTCTAGTTCCTAATCCTTTGTTTCTATGAGCGCGAGCCTAGGCGTTTGGGCACGGCCAAGGGACCAGGCGAGATGGAGTTGTCAACTAAGGCATCGGGTGCGCCGAGGGTTCGGGCATGTCAGAGTCATGGATCTAGGCGCTGGGCGGGCCAAGGAATCAGGGGAGTCGAAGTCACGGATCCAAGCGCTAGGTGCAACGAGGGATCGGGCAAGTCGGAGTCACGGACCTATGCGCTGGGCGTGTCGAGGGATCGGGCGAGTCAGAGTCGCGGATCCAGGCGTCGAGCGCAATGAGGGATCGAGCGAGTCAGAGTCGCGGATCTAGGCACTAGGCGTGCCGAGCGATCGGGTGAGTCAGAGTAACGGATCTAGGCGTCGGGCGCAATGAGGGATCGGGCGAGTCAGAGTCGCGGATCTAGGCGCTAGGCGCAACGATGGATCGGGCGAGTCAGAGTCGTGGATCTAGGCGTCGGGCACAACGAGGGATCAGGCGTGTCAGAGTCATGGATCCCTAAGCCCCATTGGGCTTGGTATGGGTTGGTTGAGTTTTGTGCATTACCTCGTCCGCGGTTTCTGCAATCGGAGGGGCTAAGGTAACATCGCTTGCCTCGATGGCTCGAGTGACATGCTCGGTGAGCTCGCTAATGAGCACGTTCGAGTGAAATCTGGGTCCGTCGTTCATGACGGTGTCGACATAGCCCTCATATGGCATTCCACTGCTCCTTAACCCATGTCCCAGCAGATGCCTGGGTCATTCCGGAGACCGACCTAGGTGGCCCGCTGGCCTCCCCTCGATGGAGATTATGTGGGCATGGCTCGAGGTTAGGATCAAACGAGAAGGTTAAGATAACATTGTCTACTTTGGAGCAGACTAGGCGAGGGCCGCTGGGGCACATCTGCATTTTTCCCCCTGGCTCTATTTGACATGAGGTAGCCTCGAGCCATTCGTGGGCTAGCCTTCGAACCACGGTCGGTCGTTGCTCATGTTGAATGAGGCAACTGCCACTTCGTGACGCAACACGAAGCGTTGTGATTCATTAATTGCATATGCGATGCTTTGGATGTATGGGATGAATGAATGCGTGCATGGATGAATGTGTTAATACGTGTTATGAGAATGGATGAATGAATGTTTATGCATTTAGAAAATCAAATAAAGTAATGGGGATTGGTAGAGTTACCTTGATGACTCAAGTGATAGGTTTTGAGGAGTTCTTTATCGGATATGTCCAAATGGGATCCGTGCTCATCGTTCATGATGGAGTCAGCATGGCCCACATGGGGCATCCCTCTGCTCCTTACCCATCTCTTGGTATTCGCTTGAACCATCCAATCGACTTAGGAGGCCCGTTGGTCTCCCCTAGGTGGAGATCCCATTTGTTGGGCCCTTCCAAGTCTTGTCTAGGAAGGCAGAGGGCCGCCTGCGCATAGTTGCACCTTGTTTCCCACGCTCGGTGTGTGGTAGTGGTGGGCCATGCCCAGGCCACGTCCCATCTAACCAGGCACCGTCTCATTAGGCAGGGCGCATCCCATCGGTTAGGACACGTCCCACCGCATCCCATACGCATTGAATGGGGGATGGGAGAGGGGTTTTTTTACCCCAATCCTTCACCTTTCCCCAACTAATGTGCCTCCTCCTTAAATAGGGGAAGGGAGAGGGCTTTCATCTTGTTCCATCGCCTATTCCCCATCTACCACCTCTCCTCCTCCTTCCTTCTTGCTAAGAGCGTTCGTGTGCCACGGTGGTCCTTAGGAGAAAAAGGGGAGAGCGAGGGAGAGGAGAAACTTATAGATCCGTTTGTGAATCTAGAGCGCAATGTCAAGCTAGAGGTCATCCTATGTAAGTGAGTCAGTGCTGGCCACCTTTGTCGAGAAGGGGGTGCTACCGCCGAAGGAGGTGGCACACTAGAGGGCTCCCGTGGGGGAGGCTTTTCTGTGACCTCGGGTCGGTGAGGTCATCTCCTTCCTTACCTTCCACAAGCACGGGCTAGGATACCCCATGCACTGGTTCCTACATGGGCTCCTCAATGAGTGGGGCCTGGAGCTACAGCACCTCAATCCGACTGGGGTGCTGCATATCGCTGGCTTCGTCACCGTCTGTGAGGCCTTCCTCAAGATGGAGCCGCATGTGGATTTCTTTCAGCGGCTCTTCTCTAGGCGAGCCATGTCTAAGGGGGATCCACCTAGGCCCGCGCCAGTGGAGGGCTTCACACTGCAGAAGAAGCCAAGTTCGTCGGGTGCCTACCCCACGTACTCCCCCTGCGACTCCAACTGGGGGTGGCACGGGGAGTGGTTCTACATCAGGAACCCGGTGGAGGCGCCATTCCCATCATTCACTAGTAGAAGGTCAGAGAGGTGGGACAGTTGGTCATGGGGCCCTTCCAGTCGGCAAAACAAGCTGGAGATCATCAGGGCAGAGCTCCAAAAGTTGGTTTACCAGGGCCTTGATGGGGTGCGGGTGTTCCACACCTTCTTCCACTATCGGGTCGCCCCGCTGGTGGAAAGGACGTGACCGATGTGGATGTACACTAGCCCGATAGACCCCGACCGCGCGTCGCCAAAGGAGTTGGCGAAGGACAAAGTCTAGAGCCGACTCGACCGGGTGCTACAACTGAGGCCCAAAGTGTCCCTCAATGGAAAACCTAGAGCTCTTCTTGCTTCGAAGCTGTCCAACCTGGTATGTTCTCCTCTCCTTATTTCATGTCCCTTTCGATCTTGCTCTCCTATAATATTGACTTCGAGTCATCCATTTCATAGAGACTCGAACATTACAAGTCTCAGACACATCTTCTGAAGGGGGCAGAGAGCATGGCTTGGCAAGCCACCCTGAAGGAGGCAGCGGATGCCAAGAAGAAGAAGAGAGCTGAGAAGGCTCAGAGGAAGCACCAGAAGGAGCAGGATATCGCCTGGCGCATGTGGGCTAGGGAGAATAGGAGTAATGTCAAGGTGGAGCTTGAGTTAGAGGAGTTCATGGAGGTGGGGGACGACATGAGCTCCTCCGAGGATGGTGGAGGCCGGGACACCACCGCGACCTTGGTGGTGCGTTGTGAGCCTGCGGCCGCATCTGCTAGTGGTGGGTGGGACGTAGAGAGGCGTGGCGATGCTCCCATGCTAAGGAAGCATGACGTGAGCTCAGACGCTACCGGTGAGCGGGAGCCGAAGCGGACACGGTCGCCGCGCCCTTCAAAGGCATCATCGGCCATGTCCCCACCAGTTCTAGGCATGGCGAGGCAGGCCAGGTGGTCGAAGGAGTGGGCTCACACCCCTACATCATCAGGGCTAGCGATAGTCTGTGACCCATAATGGGGGGACACCCCGCCAGCTGCTCTGGTCGGTGCACCTCGACCCGATGGTTGTGGCGACTCGCGGGATGATCGGGAGCCGGCTGGGTCGACTTCCCCCGGTCGAGGAGTGGGGGCGTGGCTCATGAGCTATGTGTGGCCCTCATCTGGTGGGCCCATTGTCGGTGGGTCAGGGCTTCAAAGCCCTGCCGCTTGCGTCCCGGTATGTATTCTTTGTTTCTTTTTGATCTCATAGTTGAGTTTTTGGAGTGCAACTGACCTGTTCTTTTCGACAGTGGCCAGATGCTGATAGGACTGGGCATCGCCCCAACTCCCATGCAGGTGGAGTGGACACCCAGCCTGCATCGAGCTACGGCGAGTGGTGGGGAGAGTAGGCCAGTGGCGGCGTGTCCTTCCCCTCTGGGGGTGGTGCCATCCTAGCCGGTCGCAAGTACGGCGGCGACGGAGGTGATGGTGGTGATCCCAGCGGCGGCGGAGGCTGGGTCAGAGGTAACCCTCATGATTTGTCCCACACCGACTGTAGCAAAAGAGGGGAGGGAGACTGGGCTCCCTACCTTGTCGGTCGGAGGGTCGCACGGCTTGCCCTCCTGGTCGGAGCTAGAGGTGTCGGGGGGAGACACGGCTAGGCCAGAGGCAGAACGTCCGCTAGTGGGCCGTGAAATCAGGATAGTGGAGGTCTCCACCGACGGCGAAGTAGGTGACAGGATGGAGCCGCTGGCGCCATTGTAGGCGCTGGCGGTGGTCCGATCATTGGTTGGGCCTTCCAGCGGGCTGGAGGCGACCACCGACCTGGTGTGGCCCTACCTCGAGGACCCACGGAAGGTTCGGTTCATCCTTCAGGATGAGCAGGAGGATCAGCTCTAGGACATGCTTGGGGGAGATGACTCGCGATGGAGTCCGATCTTGCCCAAACTAGGGTGAAGCTCGAGGAGGCCTTGGAGCAGGTCAAGGTCATTAATTAGGTGGTCACGGTCGACCTACCCCGTGTCGTAGAGGTGAGTTTTCTACGTTCGTCGGTTGCCTCAGCATGCTTGCTTATTGTTTTGCAGGGTCTAGAGGAGATGTCGAGCCACAAGTCTCGTTTCCTCTGGGAGGAGCATGCTCAGGAGGCCACGATGTCATGGCGGGTCGCTGAGCTTGAGTGCTAGCTAGAGTCCGCCCGCCGTGAGTCCCAAGACCGAGCGGCGGAGGCGACCGAGGCGTGGGCAGCGGAACTGCTCGTGGTGGAGCAGGCAACCACCACCGAGCAGGGGCTTGACATGGTGAAGGTCCACTAGGTGGACACCGAGGCAGCACTTTAGAAGTCCCTGGTGGAGACCGAGATAGTGCTCTAGAGTTCCCTAGAGTCAGAGCGGAAAGCCCGGTCGGAGGTCGACCAGGAAGTGTTCACGCTCTAGGGCCAGGTGCTTGGGATGGAGGAGTTGAATGCCCAGTTGTGCGAGCTGGTGACTCACCAGGAGGAAGGACTCTCCATCCTTGAGAACACCCACCTCGGTATGTACCTGTTTAGTTTTTCATTGATGTCTTGGTTTCTTCCTTTAGCTTGCTTCTGAGCTTGTCATCCTTCTTCTAGAGCTGGGCGGAAAGGTTGGGTTGCTGGAGTAGGACCTAGAGACGGCCAAGGCGATGATTGGTCGAAGCGTAGAGGAGCTAGCCAAGTCCCTTGAAGTGTAATGTGCTCTTAAGGGGGAACTTGACTAGATGCGCAATGTCGCCCAGGTCATCATCTCGGAGGTCTTTAGTTGGAGTCGAGCACCAGCACGCTACCCATCCGATAGGCGGAGGTCTCGGATGAGGTTTGGGCCCTCATCTCTGACAAAATGTTCTATGGGACATTGGGTGTGCTGACTTTGGTGGCGACGCACCACCCAGACCTGGACTTTGCCGCCATCTGCAGTGGGTATGCCAACGGCTAGAGCCCAGACGCCATCCATGCGCTCAGGGAGAGCTTGCTGCCACACGCATAGTTGGTGGCAGAGCAAGTCTCCACGCAGTGGGTGATAGAGGCTCGCCATGTGAGCGCGGCTGAAGGCGCACACTAGGAGGACATCGCCCAGCCTGCTAATGGAGTGGAGCCTAGGTCAGAGGCGAAGGATGAGCAGCCCCTACCTTCGCCGGTCGCGCCGTCAGCCGATGCCGCCGGGCGGCCATAGTAGAAATTAGAGTAGAAGTACTTACCAAGTGTAAAGGATAAGTTCATGGGGAAGCCCCTGTGTGAATAGTTGTGTTGATGAATATATCAATTTTCATTTTGTGATGAATCACTTTGTTCGGGGAAGTTTGTCCCATCCGTTCCATATTTTTACCCAAGCATAGCTTTGTTTTTTATTCTTTCTTTTTCACACCTGCCCGTTCGTCCTGTAGGCTACAACCTTAAGAGCCCGAGCGTGGCCCGCGAAGCTCAGCTGCTCATAACCGTAGGTAGTGGCGGGGTGTGATCGGTCGAAATGTTAAAAGCAAAGTTGCGTAAGGTAATTAAAGGAACGGACTACCCTTTCATTCGGGTAGAAAAGTATTTACCATAAGATAGTAAAAGAGAGGTGGTATCGCACCCTTGTGGAGCCCCCGAGCGACCCGGGCCAAAAGTGTTTGGGCCGGGGTGCTTTGTAGGAGCAAACGTTGAATGAAAGAAAACGGTAAGACCAAATTTTTAAGGGAAGAAACAATGTAACTATTCGATGTTCTAAGTGTTGGTGAGAACATCGCTGTTGTCGTCCTTCAGTCGGTAGGCGCCCAGTTGGATCACTTCAATCACCATATTGGGTCCTTCCCATGGCAGAGAGAGTTTGTGCTTCTCCTTGGTTGTCGACGAAATATGGTCGGCAGTCCACCGAGGGGGGTGCCCGTGGTGGTAGATTATCGGTAGACGGTGCGCAAGACACGAACTGGATGGTTACAGAGACATAAGACACAAGATTTATACAGGTTTAGGCCGCCAGTGTGGTGTAAAACCCTACGTCATGTGCTCTGTTATTCGTATTGATCTGGGGTGAGATCTGTTGTAGATGGATTGTCCTCTAGGGGGACCCTTGCCCCTCCTTATATACTCCAGAGGGACAAGGTTATAAGTAAAGTATCCTATTTGGTACTATTACAATATCTAGTACAACTTGTATTCTTGCCGTGTACGCCTTGATCTTACGGGCTGGGCCACCTCAGATGGTGCGGCCCATGTACCATCTTGTGGTACCCGGGGGTATATCCCCCACAGCTAGTCCCCGAGCGCCATGTATTCTGATGCGACACGCCATTTTAACCTTCTCCGAATAGTGAGGCTTGAGTTCTTGACTTCTCGGACCACCGTTGTCGCCGGAGAAATAGGTTGCCCGAAGAATGTATGGTGCTCTTAAGAAGAAAGAAAAAGATTTCCGTCCTGGGAAGTGTGCCCACTTGTATTTCTAAAAAGAAATGTAAGTGTGTCTTGAAGCGTAGCGTCCTTGATCATCAGAGGCGTAGGGGTCGAAAAACAAACACATTCACCGCAAGGTGAAGTGTGCCCACTTAGTCCTCGAGCATGGTAGTAGGTGACGTAGGCACGTGGTGCCAGGGTCTAAAAAGAATTCCCAGCTAAGTTGAGAATCCAATCATCGTACAGGCGATACGAGATGCACCGGTAGGTGCATCGTACCGATATAGTCCCCGAGCTTGCTGGAAGGTGAGGTATGAGCCTTGTAGCAAGGTCTAAGTGAGAAAAAATATCCCAACTATAAGCGAGTCGCTAGTCGCATGTAGTCGAGACGCAAAGTCCCCGAGCCGTGGTCGGAGAGTGGTCGAGGCAGTCCTCGAGCACAGGTCGAGAAGCAAGCGACGAAGTCCCCGAGCTATGGTCGGAGAGTGATCGAGGCAGTCCCCGAGCGTAGGTCGAGAAGCGAGTGATGAAGTCCCCGAGCTGTGGTCGAAGAGTGATCGAGGCAGTCCACGGGCATAGGTCGAGAAGCAAGCGACGAAGACCCCGAGCATAGCTCGGAATTCCTGTAGTATAAATATGTAGAATGGTAGTACATGATGTACAAAATAATAAATTATGGAGAAAAAATCAGCGGTGAAGAAATAACGCTCAGTAGTCACTTGTAAATGAGCATGATGTGATAAAGCAGTTGGTGCTTTGTAAACATCAGTGTTAATGTGAAGTTTGTGTTTATACTTAATATAAACTGCCCGACCAGTTAGTATGTAGCTGAGTCTCCAACCCTAGCTAGCCCGTTAACCATAACGCGGGACGCGGAGCCCATGCACGTGTAGGAAGAACAAAGCATCGCTAAGGAGCCGCTGCCGACCACCCATAACGCAGAGGGCAGACGCTCGTGCACATGTAGGGAGGAGCCGAAGACAGGGCCTTTTCTGGAGACATCGAGCGTCAACATGACTGGTCGAGGATTTGCATTAAGTATAGTTGTATGTTATATTTAAGATTGTATACATGGACAAACGTTATTTGAAGAATAATCATGACAAGGATGTTGTGGAGAAATGTCATAATGAAAGTTATATTAAATATAAATATTAGAAGTGTACTTATCTTTGATAGAAATCTGGTCGGTGGCGATGAAGTTGTTCGGTCCTCGAGCTTTTTGGCCTGTTGTGACAGTGGTCGCGGTTGTCATAGCGCCGTTCTTCGTGGCGATCATCATTGCAACGTGGTCTGGTGGTCTGGTGGTCGGAGCTCGGCGGAGCCGCTCGGGACGTGGTCTGGTGGTCTGGTGGTCGGAGCTCGGCGGAGCCGCTCGGGACATGGTCTGGTGGTCTGGGCTCGGCGGAGTAGTCGCCCGAGGACACCGAGTTGTAGTTGGATGGGCGCTCGGACTCGTAGCCAGACGTGGTCGAGGTGGAGTCAGAAGTCCACCTAAGGATCTAGACGAGGGTCCGAGTTCTCGTAGTCATTGTTGATCTCACGGTGATGAAAGCCGTGCGTCAGCAGCAAGGAAATATTCCCGTATGCATGCTTGTTCATGACGTCGGCTTGTATGGCTCGATTCATGCTTGCATGTGATCTTTGAAGATTTGGACGTGGCCTTGCTTGCTTGCTTGTAGAGCATGACATCGTTGCTTGTCATCACGTACTTGATAGCATGCAGGATATCTAAATCCTAAAACTTGGATTAGAATATTCCAGCGTGGGTGCGATGTCGGCTTGTGTTAACCGTGCAGGGGCCAGAGTCCACACTCACGCGGAGTCGTGAGGAACTCATATCCTAGTGATTACTAGTAGATTCAGCGTAGCGATCTATTCGACTGGAGCCCTATACTTCAATGCTGTCTTGTCCGGGTTGGAGTTGTAGTCGACATCTGCTGGACTTGAGTTGAACTCAGAATTGGTCTTCGGCAGGCTAGCGAGCGTGCGTGAGCCGGAGTCAAACTCAGCATCCTCATGGGCCCAAGTTCACACGTGGTGCACCTTGCCGCCGTGCATGTCTGATGGTTAGTCCTGCATGTAGATTGGATCTCATCTTGGAACAATGGTATGTGCAGCTGCATGGCTCTTTCTGTTGTGCCGATTGAGTCCACGACGAGTTGTTGATGTTGCTGACGTAATCCGTAGCTTGTTTGTCAACGTGGGCTGATCTTGAAGTACGCCATCTGGCTCATCTGGGAGTCTATACGCACACCCCCTACCTGGCGCGCCACTGTCGACGAAATATGGTCGGTAGTCCACCGAGGGGGGTGCCCGTGGTGGTAGATTGTCGGTAGACGGTGCGCAAGACACGAACCGGATGGTTATAGAGACACAAGACACAAGATTTATACAGGTTCAGGCCGCTAGTGTGGTGTAAAACCCTACATCCTGTGCTCTGTTATTCGTATTGATCTGGGGTGAGATCTGTTGTAGATGGATTGTCCTCTAGGGGGACCCTTGCCCCTCCTTATATACTCCAGAGGGACAAGGTTATAAGTAAAGTATCCTATTTAGTACTATTACAATATCTAGTACAACTTGTATTCTTGCCGTGTACACCTTGATCTTATGGGCTGGGCCACCTCGGATGGTGCGGCCCATGTACCATCTTGTGGTACCTAGGGGTATATCCCCCACATTGGTCGATTAGGTCTTTCGAAGCACGAGGTCTCCGACCTCGAGGATCCTTCCTCTGATTTTCCTCTCATGGTACCTATGGAGAGTCTACTAGTAGCGAGCGGAGTGGATGATGGTCGTCTTGTGGGCCTCCTTGAGTAGGTCGACCATGTCTTGCTGAGCCTCTGTGGCTCGGTCATAGTCGAAGGCCTTCACTCTTGGGGCACCGTGGTCCAGGTCAGAGGGCAGTACTGCTTTAGCTCCATAGGCTAGGAAGAAGGGTGTGAACCCTATGGATTGGTTTGGGTCATTCTCAGGCTCTAGAGGATCGCTGGGACCTCTACAACCCATCGCCCAACATACTTGTTGAGTCGATCGAAGATCTATGGCTTAAGTCCTTGGAGGACCATGCCATTGGCTCGTTCGACCTATCCATTAGTACACAGATGTCCAACCAAGGCCCAGTCGATCCCAATGCTGTATCCATCACTAAAGTCCAGGAACTTCTTTCCGGTGAAGTTAGTTCCATGGTCAGTGATGATACAGTTAGGAACACCGAATCGGTAGATGATGTCGAGGAAGAATTTGACTGCCTCTTCCGAGTGGATGTTGGTGATGGGCTTGGCCTCTATCCACTTGGTGAATTTGTTGACTACTACGAGCAGGTGAGTGAAGTCGTCTAGGCCCTTTTTGAGGGGTCCTACCATATTGAGGCCCTAGACCGCGAATGGCCAGGTGATGGGGATGGTTTGAAGCTCCTGTGCCGGTAAATGTGTTTGCCGAGCTTAGAACTGGCATCCTTCACACCTGCGGATGACCTCCTCTACATCTCATAGTGTGGTGGGCCAGTAAAAATCTTGGCGAAAGGATTTTTTGACCAGCAACATTGGGGGCGTGTGATGTCCGTAGATTCTGGCATGGACCTTGAGGAGGAGCTGCTTGCCTTGATCGGTAGGGACACACTTCATGAGTACTCCCAACGGACTTCAATTGTAGTGTTCATCACCAAGTGCGATGAACGTCTTAGCGCATCGAGCGATCCGTTGTGCTTAAGTCCTTTTGGGTGAGAGAACCTCCTCGAGGAGGTAGGCGAGTAGCGGCGCTCGCTAGTCGGTTTAATTGAGTGCCAATACGGCGACATCGGCGGGCGATGTTGTCGTGGAGGTACTAGGGTCAGAGCCCCCGAGCGCCAGGTTGGCATCGAGGTGTGTCTAGATCGGGCCTTCCGGGATGTGGGCAGATGGTTCATGAAGGTCGTTGATGAATACCCTGTCTGGAGATAGAACCCGCCTAGCGGCCAATTTTGTAAGAAAATCAGCGGCATCGTTGTCCTTTCGGGGGACATGGTGTAGCTCGATCCCCTGGAATTTGTCCTCGAGCTTGCGCACCTCCTGGCAGTATGCTGTCATGAGGGGGATTTTGCAAGAGGACTCCTTCATGACCTGGTCAATGACCAACTTCGAGTCATCGCGAACGTAGAGTCATGTAGCGCCGAGCTCGATGGCGATGCGTAGTCCGTTGATGAGGGCCTCGTATTCTGCGGTGTTGTTTGAGGCCAAAAAGTGGAGGCAAATTGCGTAGTGGAGCCTACTCCCATCCAGGGAGATCAGAACCACTCCAGCCCCCGAGCCGGGTGCCATTACGGACCCGTCGAAGTACATCATCTAGTACTCATGGGTGACGTTCGGGGTCGGAATCTAGACCTTCATCCATTCGGCGTCAAAGTCTGTGAGAGCCTGAGATTTAACAACGGTATGGGGAATGTACCTAATGTCATGGCCCATTAGTTCGAGTGCCCACTTGGAGATTTGCCCCATGACGTCGTGATTGCGGATGATGTCTCCGAGTGGGTATGAAGTGACAACCAAGACTTCATGGTCGGTGAAGTAGTGTAGGAGCTTCTGGGTCACCATCAGTACAACGTATAAGAGTTTTTGCACCTGGGGGCACCAGACCTTGGGGTCAGTGAGTACCTCCCCAATGAAGTATACGGGTCGTTGGACCATATGGTTGTGTCCCGGCTCCTCCCTTTTGATGACTAGGGTGGCGCTCACCACGTGGTAGCTTGCCGCACCATAGAGGAGGAGGGGTTCTCCTTGTTTGGGAGCGATGAGGATTGGGGCTGACATTAGTGATGCTTTGAGGCTCTCCAAAGCTTGCTGAGCTTCCTCAGTCCAGATGAAGGCGTCTGTCTTTTTTAGAAGCTTGTAGAGTGGCAACCCTCGTTTGTTGAGCCGGGAGATGAACCGGTTCAGGGTGACCAGGCAGTCGGTGAGTCTTTGTACACCCTTGATGTTGCGTATAGGACCCATGTTGGAGATGGCCATGATCTTTTTGGGGTTGGTCTCAATGCCGTGTTCAGACATGATGTATCCAAGTAGCTTCCCTTTTGGAACCCCAAAAACACATTTTTTGGGATTCAATTTGATGTTGAACCTCTGGAGGTTCATGAATGTCGTGGCCAAGTTTGCGATCAGATCACAAGCTTGAGCCGTTTTGACCACTATGTCATCAACATAGACGGCGATGGTTGGTTTCGGCCGGTCGATTTGATCAGGTTGGCTGAGCGGGTCGATTTAATTAGTGAAGCATTGCTGCATGCACTGTTGATAAGTGGCGCTAGTGTTCTTCTGGCCGAAAGGCAAGGTTACATAGCAGTACAAACCATATGAGGTGATGAATGAGGTTGTGAGTTGATCGGACTCTTTCATCATGATCTGGTGATAGCCTGAGTATGCATCCAGAAAGGAGAGGATCTTGCATCCCGAAGTGGAGTTGACTATCTGGTCTATGTGGGGGTATTAACCCCTATACCCTTACGGCTAAGCTTGGGCTGGCCCGGATCGATGGGTTCAGTCCACCCGAAAGATGACGTGCGGCCCAGTTAACCTGATCGGAGTCCCGCACAAGGAATCAAGACGGATTTGGCAACCAAGCAGGATCCTGGTCGGTTAGAATAGGAATCCTTATCCGGCCAGATATGGCAGTTGTAACTGACTAGGATTAGTTTCCAGATCTGTAACCCTGCTCCCCGGACTATATAAGGCGGGCAGGGGACCCCTCTAAAAAATATCTCTCATTGACATACAGCAATACAAATCAGACGCAGGACGTAGGTATTACGCCTTCTTGGCGGCCGAACCTGGATAAAACCTCGTGTCTGTCTTGCGTCACCGTCTTGTTTGGGGCTTGCGCATCTGTCTGCCGATAATCTACTACCTTGGGCATACCCCTAGGTAGACTGCCGACCATATTTCGTCGACAGTGGCGCGCCAGGTAGGGGGTGTGCGTACTGCTCGTCAAGCAAACAAGATGGTCATCGTCTCCGGCTCCATGGCTACGCCCAACGGCCTCACGTTCACCGTCGGCCAGATCACCTGGACCACCGGCCCCGACGTCTCCGTCACCATGACCGCGGAGGAGGCGTGGATTCAACCCGCGCCGACGACTACTTCACCTGCATCGGCTACGGCTCCGACCACGGTGAACACGATTCCGACCACGGTGAACACGGCTCCGACCACGACGAACGTGGCTCCGACCACGATGGATCTGGCTCCGACCACGGTACATCTGGCTCCGACCACGCTTACAGCCACGCCGACAACCCGTCGTCTGCTTCCCCGCTACAGAGGAAAACAGATCGACGACACCGACTTGCTCGACTCCATCGATCGGGTCGGCATCAAACTCGCTGAAACCCTAGCTCTGGTAAGTACGATTCAAAGCCAACCTAATGAGCAGGTAACATCTCCCCACAGCAGATCTATCCGACCAGCTCGGACCAGTCGTCCTGCACGACTCGGAACAGATCTTGTGGTCGTATCTACTCCTGAGGGGCGCTCCGCTCGTCGCCAGCCAGCCTTTGCGACGGGTCTCCGACTCTGCGAGTACGAAGCCCCGACGGAGAACCACCAGGTCCAGCCCTACGGCCTGCAAAACGCTGCATCCAGCTACGCGTACAACCTGCGACACCGCTCGGATCTGTGTTCTGTATACCGATCTCGGCCAAAGCCGTGCAACATCGTCAACATGGTCCGGATCGAAGATTATCGGGAAGGATCCGTCCACACAGTCCGAGAAGGTGACTCCAGCTCCTCATCCGGCATCGCGTCCAACGCATCTGTCCGCACCGAGCTTCAGCGTCACGAAGATGAAGGCGCCCAATACGATCTGGATCTACCAGACCACGCCCCGGGTTTCCCCCAATTTCCGTCTTTCCCGCCAAGACGAGGGGATTTGATCCATGTTGTCAGCAACGACGAGCCGCCAGCAGTTGGCGAAACAGAACAAGAAAAGACTGCACGCGAAGCACGCAATATTGACCGGTTTAATCGCCGGCAAATCGAAGCTGAAGCAGACCAGGAGGCACGACGCATAAGGGTCCAACCGCGCGACCTCAACAATGCTTTCGACAGGGTGGGGGATAAACAAGTCTTCAAGACCCCAAGCGCCAACGTAGCCGTCGCCATGGCGACAATGCAGCGGCTGCCCAACACTCCCGAGACTCAAGTAATCCGTGATGACATACAAGCTTATCTGACGGCTGCTATGGCTCAGACCGCGGAGATGAACCAAGCCCGGGCTCCATCCGTTTCTGTCGAATCAAGCCACAGCCGCCAATACTCAAGTCGCTCACAGCCACTCAACCTACGTGGCTCGCGCAATAACGACCCATCGGACAACCGTCAAGGCAGGAGCGGTGGTCGTGATGGTGGTCGGGACGACAACCGCCGCCGGGAGGATAGCCGCCACGACGTTCGAGGCGACAACCGCCGAGATAACCGCGACAATCGCCGTGATAACCGCGGTCGCGGCGCTAATCCAGGTGGCAATCGAGATCGCCGCGATGGCAATAACGATCTCCGCCATTACCTCGGTGGACGTGATTTGCGTGCTCGCATCAACCAGAGAGCCGACGATCGTGCATCCCATGAAAGCTATCGCCGTATGGAGTACGACACCGCCCACGGTCCGCCGGGTCTGAAGCAGTTCACTCCACACCTGCGCCAAGTCATATGGCCCAAGAATTTCAAGCTCGAAAAGCTTCAGAAGTACGACGGCAAAGAAAACCCCGAATTATGGGTCATGCTCTATGAAACCGCGTGCCGGTCAGCCATGGCTGACGAGCACGTTATGTCTAACTACTTCCCAGTCGCCGTTGGTCATGCCGGTCACCAATGGCTAGTTAGCTTGCCGGCAAACTCTTTTGACTCTTGGCAGGAACTCAAGCAGGCTTTCATCGACAATTTCATCGCTACTTGTGAACAACCCGGCAACAAGTACGATCTGCAACGGATCCGAGATCGGAAAGACGAACCACTGCGCGAGTACGTTCGGCGTTTCTCGGAGATGCGCATCAAGGTCCCATCAATATCCGACAACGAAGCAATCGAGGCTTTCGTCACCGGCCTCCGCTTCCACGACACCCTGAGAGACAAGCTCCTCCGGAAAAGACCTGAGTCAGTCACAGCGCTCTTGGCCACCGCTAAGAAATACGCGGACGCCGACGACGCTAAAAAGATAATCGTCGAAGAAGAAGCAAGGGTTCCACGCTCCGACCACCCCCCACACCGCGATGATTACCGCGGCAACCGTGGTCGGAACGACAATTTTGACCGCCGCAACCAGCGCAACGACTCCCGCGACCACCGTGATCAACGTAATCAGCGGCGCAACCGCCGTGACGATTACAGAAGCAAGCGTGCTCGGGAAGATGATGGCGAGGTCAATACTGTGAAAAAGGGCGGAGGACGTCGTAACTACGAGGACGATTACGCCAAGGCATTGAAGGGCCCCTGCCAGCTCCATCCCAAGTCGAACCATACCATGGAGAATTGTCGCGTCCTCAAGACTATCTACACGCGCCAACAGGCTCCGGATATGTCCGACAAGCCTACTGACGTGAGGGAACAGCGCAACGAGGACAACGACGACGACGATGCAGATCCTCGTCATAAATACGTCAAGCCGACGGATCGCGTGCACACCATCATCGGCGGCAAGGTGTCCATTGAGACCAAACGAGAACGCAAGCTGCTCGCCCGCGCCTGCTTGAACGTGGCAAAGAACGACAACCTTCTTACCGATCCGCGGCTTCCTCCGTGGTCTCACCGTGAAATCTACTTCAGCAGGAAGGACCAATGGGCCGCCATACCCGAGCCAGGGCGTTTTCCCCTGGTCCTCGATCCCTGCATCAACAAGGTTCAATTCGACAGAGTACTGATCGACGGCAGCAGCTCCATTGATATACTGTTCAAGAACAGCCTGCCTGCTCTGAAAATAGCTCAGGCGGACCTGAAGCCGTACGAGGCACAGTTCTGGGGCGTTCTCCCCGGACAGAGCTCCACACCTCTCGGGCAGATCACGCTACCGGTGCAGTTTGGGACTCCGGACCACTTCCGCACCGACTACGTCAATTTCGTGGTCGCTGATTTCGACGGCACCTACCATGCTATTCTTGGTCGACCATCGCTCACCAAGTTCATGGCCATACCTCATTACAGGTATCTGGTGCTCAAGATGCCTACTGAGAAAGGAGTCTTAACCCTCAGGGGCAACGTATACGCAGCTTACACCTGCGAGGACGACAGCTTCAAAATAGCAGAGGCCCACGACCTCTCTATTCGCATGGCCGAGACCATTCTCGACGCTAAGAAGACCACGGCCGACCACTTGGAGATCCCAGAGCTCGAGGCTCCGCGCAAGAACATCAGGTGCAAGGAGCACAAGACGATCCAGTTGGTCGAGGGTGATCCCAGCAAAACGGCTCTCATCGGGGCCGACCTGGATCCCAAATAGGAAGACGCGCTCGTCAGGTTCTTGAGGGGCAACGTGGATGTGTTTGCATGGAAACCTTCCGACATGCCCGGTGTACCTCGGGACTTGATTGAGCACTCCTTGAATGTCAACAGCAAAGCCAAACCAATCAAGCAGAAGCTACGACGGTTCGCTCGCGACAAAAAGGAGGCGATTAGGGTAGAAGTTACACGGCTTTTGGCAGCCGGATTTATCAAAGAAGTGTATCATCCGGAATGGTTAGCCAACCCGGTTCTTGTACGCAAAAAGAATAATGAATGGAGAATGTGCGTTGATTACACTGATCTCAACAAACACTGCCCTAAGGACCCCTTTGGCTTACCTCGCATAGACGAGGTCGTAGACTCAACCGCCGGTTGCGAGCTGCTTTCCTTTCTCGATTGCTACTCTGGTTATCACCAGATCGCTCTCAAAAAGGACGACCAGATCAAGACATCTTTCATCACGCCTTTCGGCGCCTACTGCTACACGACCATGTCGTTCGGGCTCAAAAACGCCGGTGCTACCTACCAACGCGCTATACAGGCCTGCCTCAACGACGAGATAAAAGACGGCCTCGTCGAGGCTTACGTCGACGATGTAGTTGTCAAAACCAAGGAAGCACATACCCTTGTTGACAATCTGGAACGCGCCTTCGCAGCCCTTAATACGTTCCAATGGAAATTAAACCCAAAGAAGTGCATCTTTGGTGTCCCTTCTGGCATATTGCTCGGCAACGTCGTCAGTTACGACGGCATACGCCCTAACCCGGAGAAAGTCAAAGCTGTCTTAGACATGAAGCCCCCAAAAAAGGTGAAGGATGTCCAGAAGCTCACCGGCTGCATGGCTGCTCTAAGCCGTTTCATATCAAGATTAGGAGAAAAAGGACTACCGTTCTTCAAACTGCTCAAAGCGTCCGAGAAGTTCGAGTGGTCGGAGGAAGCAGACGCTGCCTTCATGCAGCTGAAACAATACCTCACGTCACCTCCGGTACTTACTGCTCCCAGAGAAGATGAAACTCTCCTACTTTACATTGCGGCAACCGATCGGGTGGTTTCCACTACGCTGGTGGTCGAGCGTGACGAGCCGGGCCACGCCTACAAGGTACAGCGGCCAATTTATTTCATTAGTGAGGTACTCAACGAATCCAAGACCAGGTACCCACAGATTCAGAAACTGCTCTACGCCATACTGATAACATCCCGAAAGTTGAGACATTACTTCGACGGATATCGTGTGGTGGTCATGACCGAGTATCCTTTGGGGGACATCATTCGCAATAAGGACGCGAACGGGCGCATCGTCAAATGGGCAATGGAGCTATGCCCCCTTTCCTTGGAATTTGCAAGCCGTACTACAATCAAGTCTCAGGCACTCGTCGATTTCATCGTCGAGTGGACAGACTTAAGCACTCCCGCCTCTCCGGGATCCCACGAATGTTGGACGATGTACTTCGACGGTTCTCTCAACATCGACGGTGCGGGAGCAGGAGTTCTTTTCGTATCACCATCCAAGGAAAAGCTCCGGTACGTCCTCAGGATTTATTTCCCAGCATCTAATAATGCAGCCGAGTATGAAGCATGCCTGCATGGTCTACGCATTGCGGTTGAGCTTGGAGTTAAACGTCTCTATGTCTACGGAGATTCGGCTCTGGTCATCAACCAACTCAACAAGGACTGGGACACGACCAGTGAAAAGATGGACGCGTATTGCAAATCGATAAGAAAGCTGGAAGGCAGGTTCTATGGCATCGAGTACATACACGTGGTCCGGGACAAGAACCAGGCAGCAGATGCGTTGTCAAAGTTAGGATCATCCCGAGCCAAAATCCCACATGGCGTATTCGTCCAAGACCTGCTCACGCCCTCCATTGAAGACGAAGATTCAACGACCGACAAAGTCTCAGACCAGCAATTAGTGGCTACGGTTCCGGCGCCGAGCACAACCGAGCCGCTTCCGACCACTCATGAGCCAGACTGGAGAACACCTTTCATCAAGTACTTAACAGACGGTAGCGGTTATATCGATCGAACAGAAAATGAACGCTTGATGCGTCGTAGTAAGCAGTATCTGCTCGTCGATGGCAAGTTATGGCGCAAAAACGCTAAGGAGGAAATTTTGATGAAGTGTATAACCCAGGAGGAAGGCAAGCATCTCCTAGACCAAATCCACTCTGGCTCCTGCGGCAACCACGCGGCATCAAGAACACTGGTCGGTAAGGCTTTCCGAGCAGGGTTCTATTGGCCCTCAGCAGTGGCCGATGCAGAGAAGCTAGTCCGCCGCTGTGAAGGTTGTCAGTTCTTCTCCAAGAGAATCCATGTACCGGCACACGAGATCCAGACGATTCCAGCCTCTTGGCCCTTCGCATGCTGGGGACTGGACATGATCGGGCCTTTCAAACCAGCCCCTGGGAAATTTACATGCGTCTTCGTGCTAATTGATAAGTTTTCTAAGTGGATAGAATACATGCCTCTGATACAGGCATCCTCAGAGAAAGCCGTCACATTCCTCGACCAGGTCATCCACCGTTTCGGCGTGCCCAACAGCATCATTACTGATCTGGGTACTCAGTTCACCGGGAACGCTTTTTGGGACTTCTGCGATGAAAGGAGCATAGTTGTAAAATACGTCTCGGTGGCGCATCCTAGAGCTAATGGACAAGTCGAGCGGGCAAATGGCATGATCTTGGACGCATTGAAAAAGAGGATGTACAGAGAAAACGATAAAGCTCCTGGAAGATGGCTCAAGGAGTTACCAGCCGTTGTCTGGGGCCTCCGAACTCAGCCCAGTCGTAACACTGGCGTCTCACCATACTTTATGGTTTACGGCGCTGAAGCAGTCCTCCCACCAGATATAGCTTTCCGATCAGCACGGGTAGAGAACTTCGACGAAGGCAAGGTCGACGAAGTACGGGAGCTAGAAGTCAACAGCGCAGAAGAGAAAAGGCTTGATTCTTGCGTACGCACGGCCAAGTACCTTGCTGTTTTGCGCAGGTACTACAACAAGAACGTTAAAGAGCGTTTCTTCGTGGTCGGGGACTTAGTCTTGAAGTGGAAGACGAACCAGGCTGGTGTCCACAAACTCGCAACCCCATGGGAGGGACCCTTCATGATCAAGGAAGTCACACGTCCAACGTCTTACAGGTTAGCTCATCTAGACGGCACGGACGTACCGAACTCATGGCACATCGACAAGCTTAGACGCTTCTATGCTTAACTACTGAGATATGTACTCTACTTGTATTTTCGATTTACTTTACTAAAGCAATTATGATTTCTCCGACCACTCTAATGTGTCACTCCAAATTTTATGGTTATTCTAACTTAAGCCAGTACAAGCCGACCACCACTCCTTCTACGGTTTTCGGAGCAGGTCCTGTCTCCGGTTCCTCCCAACACGTGCACGGGATCCGCTCTCTACGTTGCGGGTGATCGGCAGGTCCCCCCTGGTTTGGCTTGTCTGCGTTCACGTGTGCACAGGTCATAGTACCTCATACTCCGACCACATGCCAGACTAGGGCCGCACAAACTTTTCAGGATGAAGTGTCGAGCAAAACGGTACAACTAAATAGAACGTTAACACGTTCCCACTTAGTTACACCAACACAGAATCTCAAGCTTAAAGTACGTTTTGTATAAAACAAACAAGCTTATAATGATATACAGTTACGTTATTACAAGCTTGCCTGAAAAGGCTCAAGTTTACAATAACACAACTATGTCCTCCTTCTACAGCTTTAAGCCTATTACATTGGCTGGTCGGGGCGCATGGCATTTATTGCTTGCCGCCTCTGATACCCTACTCGAGTCTCGGGGACTCTGGGGTTAGTCAAGCTGAAGGGGATGGCCCCGCCGGTGCCTGGCTGGTCGAGACCGCAGGCTCCGTTGGTTGGCTTGTAGCTGATGGCATTTCCAGCTGGCTTGTCGATGGCATACCCTGCACAGGTGCTGTCCCACCTCCGCACAGGTTAATATCGCCAATTATCTTTGACGACAAGTCCAGCTGGGCCGTCCTAAGCTCTTCGGCCTGGTCTGGGTCTATCTCCTTCGGGTACCCAGCCTCCAAGCGTTTGAGATCGATCAAGGGGTAGTGAGCACGAACCATGCTTAGCACATGGGCACCCGTGTACTCACCCGCCTCCTTCACGAAGTCTTGGAACCATCCCCATGCTTGCTTGCATCTCTCGACCAGTCCGAGCTGAGGTGTCCTTAGCTCTTCCTCTGTGAGCGCCGGGTCGATAAGGTCGAGGACGGGCACAATGCCAGTTGCCATTTCTTGGCATCGCTTGCTCCACGTGTCCCGCTCCTCGGAGGCCTTAAGGCATTGTGCTTTCCAGTCGTCGCGCTCCTTGATCACGGCCTCAAGGTGCCTCTTGGCATTGACTTTCAAAACTGAAAACAGTACAAGACATCAAACGTGATGACACGACAAGGCGATGCGGGCAATTTAACGAGAAAGGTGGTCTGGAGTGCTTACTTTTCAGGTCGTCCTTCATTCTGTTAGTGTGGTCTTGGAGTTCCGACTGGCGGCGTGCCAATTTCTCGTTGTCCTCCTTCAGGCGACCACATTCTGAAAACGCACGGCTGTTCTCCCCCTGGAGGCGGGTCACTTCAGCTTCTAAACCTGCATTACAGCCATTACTGTCAAGAACAAAACAACACAAGTTCAGCACTTGCTATGATACGGTGAACACTTACCTTTTTTCTCCTGCTCTTTGTTTTTGAGCTGGCCGACCAGGTTTTGGTTCTGTGCTTCTTGGTTTGTCCTCTCCTGGTCGGTGGCTTCAAGTTGGCGCCGTAGGCGTTCCACTTCAGCCGTCAGCTCCTTATTGGTCTTCATGACTACTTCTATCTGGTCGAAGCACCTTTTTCGGTACCTTGCAGTTTTCATCACGTCCTGCATACAGACAAGCTACGTCAGATAGTTCGACTACAAAACAGGTTTAAAGACTACAGCCAAATATACCTGGACTTCAGTCACCAGGCGTTTGGCCGCTCGTTCAACTCTTAAGGTTTCCTCGGCCTCTGGGATCTCCTCGTGCATGACCCATTCGTCGTTCCGATAGCGCGACACATATACATGTTGTCGTCTATCTTGGGGACGGCCCAGGACTTCTTCCACTTCATCCTCTTCAGCCTCCAGTTCGGGAGGCGGCGGTGGTCCGGAGTTTGCAGACTCCACGACCACCAGGGCTTTCCCACGAGCCGTCGCGTCGGCACCCTTGTTCTGGGCAACTTCTGGCTGCTGCTCCTCGGCTAGATCCAGCTCCCGTGACGCTGTGGTATCCGCCTCATCAGGGTTTGCGCTCGGAGCACTCGTATTCTGCTCGGGGACTGGCGTCTGGTCGTCCGCCTGCTGAGCCCCAGGCAGAGTCCCTGCCATGGGCTCCTCCACAGCCGGTTGCTGAGCAGTTTGTTCCGCCGTTTTTGGAGAGGACGTTCTGCACCCAGCTAGCTGGTCGGGGCTTTCGGTGGACGCGGATCTAATACATTCAGAGACAAATTCAGAAGACAAAAGCATCCACTGCAAAATGCAAAGCTTACATCAAAAATATATGTACTTACAGTCTTGACTTGCGGAAGGATGTGGCGAAGGAACGCCTCCTCGACCGCCCCTGCTCTGCTTGCTCGGCAGTTTCCACCGGGACTTGTTCAAACTCCGGTACGGGCGTCGGAGGATGATGCGGCATGTTCTCTTCGTCTGTGCTCTGTGTTGCTGTGGTCGGTGCTGTGACCACTGCTGGCACAGATGAGCCACCCTGCTCCGACGGTCCCACCTGCCTTCTCCTCTTTCGGGGGACGAGCCGGAAGATGTCGGCATCCTCTGCTTCGTCGTCCGATTGGGAGATGATGGCTTGGCGACGTTTGCTGGCAGCCGGACGCTTGCCGGCGGCTCTGGCCGAGGCGTCCTCTACGGTCTCGAGTACCGCCCAGTGAACGCCGTCGGTCCTGGCGCTGGTCTGGGCAGTTGGCCCAGTAGCTTGCGGCCACTCTACACCGGGGGGAGGCGACACAAACACTCCTGCCCGGTCACGGCCATTATACTGAGACACAAAATGAAGGAAACGACAGTTATTTTCTTGATACAACATGACTTTACAGTTAAAAGGAGGCGTCATTTACCTTTGGGGGAGGACGAGCCAGCTTGAAAGCGTGTTCAATGGCGTTCAGTGCAACATAATTGGGATCGGCCAGGTTGAACAGCTCTCCAATCCTGGCCTTGATCTCCATCTTGTCGAGCGGCTCCTTTCTGGTCCTCGTCGGATCAGCGCCTCCTTGGTACTCGAAGCCAGGGTGAATCCTTTTCTGGCAAGGCTGAATTCTACGGCTGATGAAGTTGCCGACGACACTCGGGCCATCAAGCCTTCCCCACGGGATCATCCCGAGCAGTTCGGCGATCTGCTCCAAGTTCTCGGGCCTCTCCGACCAGCTGCTTTTCTTCTCTGGAATCAAGCCCACATCGCACAGAGTGATGGTGTTTGGCTCTTCACGGATGTAGAACCACTTCTTGTACCACTCGTCCAACGAGGTGTTCCAGGGGTAGTGCAGGTATTGAGCCTTCATGCCGTCGCGCAGGTTCAGGTAAACGCCTCCGGCGATCTTCGATCCACCGCTCCCTTTCTTCCGAAGACAGAATAGGTGGCGAAAGAGGTCGAAATGGGGCTGGAAGCCGCCATAAGCCTCGCAGAGATGGATGAAGGTGGAGACAAGAAGAATCGAGTTGGGATGCAGATTGCAAATCCCAATCTCGTAGTATAGACAGAGACCCTGAAGGAAAGGGTGCACTGGAATCCCAAAACCCCTTTTGAAGAAATCTTCAAAGACCACAATCTCACCTGGTTGTGGATCGGGGAAGCTTTCTCCTTCCGGTGCACGCCATCCCGCAAGTGCCTTGTTGTGGAGCACTCCCATGGCGACGAGGTCCTCGATGGTCTGCTCGTTGCTCCGCGACTTCCACCATTCCTTCGCCATGACCCCGCCTTTCTTCTGGGCGTCTCTCTTCGCCATTAGTTCGTTCTTACGAAGTGGGTGGATGCGGGAGACCGAGGGGATTGGTGATGATTTTTGGGGAATAGGGTTCGGCAGGAGGAGGAAGAAGGTTGCGGCGGCGGATGACAATGGGGAATGGTATGAGTAACTTACCAGATCTGCATTATATAAAACAAAGATCACCGTCGTTTCGTCCGCCCGAGAATATTGGGAGTCGTGCGCACGCGCCGCAGACGGTTGTTCACACAACCTCGAAATCTGCGCCAATAAACGCGCTCCTTCGTTAACAGTGTACGCGCCTCTTCGTTGATGGTGTAAGGGGGCCCACACTGACACACCTCAATACAGGTGTCAACCGACTGTTTGCAAAAAAAAAAAAAAAAAAAAAAAGAAAGAAAGAAAGAGAAGACAGAATGACGTACTATACCTATTTACTTTTTTGACCAGACGTGTCAGACTGGACTTGGCAGAGAATAGAGAGAAGTACACAAAATAATGGTACAAGCAGCGCAAGTGCTCGGGGACTGCCCAGACCACTAAAGTGCTCGGGGACTGCCCAGACCACTAATGTGCTCGGGGACTGCTCAGACCACTAATGTGCTCGGGGATTGCACAGACCACTACTGTGCTTGGATGCTGCCCAAGCCACTTTTGTGCTCGGGGGTCGCTCCGACCACGGCCGTGTTCGGGGACTGCCCCGACCACTGCTTGCATAATGGTTCTCCTTGGCTACATGTGATCTGTACTCACATACAGTTAAGAGATTTTTCTTTAGACCTTGCTATAAGGCTCATACTTTGCCTTCCAGCAAGCTCGGGGACTAAGTGGGCACACTTCACCTTGCGGTGAATGTGTTTGTTTAAATTGACCTCTGTGTTTGAATGATTATGAGGATTATTAGTATGCTCGGGGACTGCCCCGACCACTGCTAGAATAGTGGTTCTCGTTGGCTACATGTGATTTGTACTCACATACAGTTAAGAGACTTTTCTTTTAGACCTTGCTACAAGGCTCATACCTCGCCTTCCAGCAAGCTCGGGGACTACATCGGTACGATGCACCTGCCGGTGCATCTCGTATCGCCTGTACGACGATTGGGTTCTCAACATAACTGGGAATTCTTTTTAGACCCTGGCACCATGTGCCTATGTCACCTACTACCAGGCTCGGGGACTAAGTGGGCACACTTCACCTTGCGGTGAATGTGTTTGTTTTTCGACCCCTACGCTTCTGATGATCAAAGATGCTACGCTTCAAGATGCACTTACATTTCTTTTCAGAAATACAAGTGGGCACACTTCCTGGGACAGATATCTTTTTCTTTTTTCTTAAGAGCACCATACATTCTTCGGACAACCTACTTCTCCGGTGATGACGGTGGTCGGAGGCGTCAAGAATTCAAGCCTCGCTTGTCGGAGAAGGTTCAAAAGGCGTGTCGCAGCATAATACATGATGCTCGGGGACTAGCTGTGGGGGTATTAACCCCTATACCCTTACGGCTAAGCTTGGGCTGGCCCGGATCGATGGGTTCAGTCCACCCGAAAGATGACGTGCGGCCCAGTTAACCTGATCGGAGTCCCGCACAAGGAATCAAGACGGATTTGGCAACCAAGCAGGATCCTGGTCGGTTAGAATAGGAATCCTTATCCGGCCAGATATGGCAGTTGTAACTGACTAGGATTAGTTTCCAGATCTGTAACCCTGCTCCCCGGACTATATAAGGCGGGCAGGGGACCCCTCTAAAAAATATCTCTCATTGACATACAGCAATACAAATCAGACGCAGGACGTAGGTATTACGCCTTCTTGGCGGCCGAACCTGGATAAAACCTCGTGTCTGTCTTGCGTCACCGTCTTGTTTGGGGCTTGCGCATCTGTCTGCCGATAATCTACTACCTTGGGCATACCCCTAGGTAGACTGCCGACCATATTTCGTCGACAGTCTATGTGTAACAAAGGAAAGTGATCCTTCGGACACGCTTTGTTGAGGCTAGTATAATCAACGCACATTCTCCATTTCCGGGTCTTCTTTTTAACAAGAATAGGATTAGCAAGCCAGTCGGAGTGGTATACCTCTTTGATGAATCCGGCTGCAAGGAGTTTGGCGATCTCTTCACCTATGGCCCTACGCCTCTCATCGTCAAAGTGACACAGGCGCTGCTTGGCGGGCTTGGAGCCTAGGATGAGGCACAGTGCGTGCTCAATGACCTCCCACAGTATGCCTGGCATGTCGGAAGGTTTCCATGCGAAGACATCGCAATTGGCGCATAGAAAGTCGGCGAGCTCGCATTCCTATTTTGCTGAGAGCTGGGTCCCGATCCGCACCATCTTGGTAGGGTCAGTGGGGTCGATCCCCACCGCCTTAGTTTCCTCGAGTGGGCGGAATGTAGTTGAGGAGGTTAGCTTGTTATAGTCCAGGACTGTTGGGGTCGACAACTCCCCGAGCCATGGGAGCTTGGAAGAGTTGATGATGGCAGTGGTGAGCTAATAATGCTCGCGGTCGCACGTGAAGGCATGCGACAAGGTGCTACCCACAATGATGATGTCGTTCGGTCCTGGCATCTTTAACTTCAGGTAGGTGTAGTTGGAGACCGCCATGAACTTGGCGTAGCATGGCCGCCCCAAGATGGCGTGGTAAGACCCTAGGAAGTCCACCACCTCGAAGGTAAGCACCTCCGAGCGGAAGTTGGCTCAGTCGCCAAATATGACGGGTAGGTCGATCTGCCCGAGTGGGTACACCTATGTCCCTAGGATCACATCGTGGAAGGGAGAGCTCACTGAGTGGAGCTCCGACCAAGGGATGCGCATGGCGTCGAGGGTGTCGACGTAGAGGATGTTGAGGCCGCTTCCTCGATCCATCAGCACCTTGGTGAAGCGCTTCTTGCGGACAATGGGGTCGACAACAAGCGGGTAGCACCCCAGTCTAGCGACGTGAGATGGATGGTCTCTCTGATCAAAAGTGATCGGAGATTCTGACCAGAGGAGGAAGGTGGGGATGGCCATTTTGGCGACGCATGCCTCTCTGTAGCGCACTTTATGCTAGAGCTTGGAGTAGATGGCATCGAACCCCCCCCCTAAAGATCATGATGCATTCCTTGGGATCAGGAAAGTTGTCCCCCTCCTTGCCCGCCGTACCTCCTTTCTTGGATGCTGCCTCCTTACCCTTGCCTTCTTTCGGCCCGCCAGCCTGTCGCAGAAAGTGCTTGAGGAGCTCGTAGTCTTTGTAGAGGTGCTTGATGGGGTAAGCATGGTTGCTGCATTTGCTATCCATGAGCTTGTCGAAGTGGTCAGGCAGGCCTTGCTGGGGCTGCTTGCTCGCGCAATTAGCCGCAGCGACCAACGCAGAGTTGGTCGATCGACACCGATCCTTCTTGTTCTTCTTGCCCCTCTACATGGAGGGGCCCTTGTCTTGGTCCTCGCGCTTGGCCTTGCTCTTGTTCTGGCCTCTGTTGAAGACCGCTTCGATCGCCTCCTCACTGGAGGCGTGGTTCGTGGCAACATCGAGTAGGTCGTGGGTGGTTTGGGGCTTCAGATAGCCAAGCTTGTGGATCAAGGACTCGCAGGTTGTCCTGGAGAGGAATGCGCTGATGACGTCTGCATCGACGACATCAGGAAGGGAGTTGCATCATTTGGAGAACCTACGGATGTAATCCCACAGGGACTCACTGGGCTCCTGCTGGCAACTCTTGAGGTTCTAGGAGTTCCTAGGGTGGACATACGTCCCATGGAAATTCCCGACAAAGATTCTCTTGAGGTCCGCCCAGTCGCGGATGCTGTCGTGCAGAAGGAATTCGAGCCACGCTCGAACATGTTCCCCCACGTAGATGGGGAGGTATTGAATGATGAAGTGATCATCATCCACTCCTCTGACTCGGCAGGTGAGCCAGAAGTATTTGAGCCATATACCGGGATTTGTCTCCTCGGTATATTTGGTGATGTTGGTTTGTGGTTGGAAGCGCTATGGGAACGATGCTCTCTGGATGCGTCGGCCGAAGGCTCGTTGTCCTAGGCCATCCAGGCAAGGACTCCTATCGTCTGGCCGACAACCATTCCTGGGGTGTGTTTCACTGCTCCCCTCGATGGTCCAGTCAGGCTCCATGTCGCCTACCCTCACTGTCGCCCGGTGGACGTCATCATCATGCCGGGCCTAATGTCGGTTGTTGATGACACTGTGAGCGTCTCGGTTCAGCCGGAGGCATTCGTACATAGGGAGCCAGTGTGGAGCGGGCGCCAAGTCAGGCCATGGTGTAGCTGCGGCCTCCTATTCTGCGCTTGGTGGCTGCAGTGGTGAGCGGATGGAGCGATTCGTCTAGTGCATCCCTACTCCCCTAGTGGGGAGAGAGGCCATGAGTCGGTGTCGCGATGCGGAGCTCTCTGCCTGTTGAACGGCGGTGGTTTCCACCAGTGCCTGGAGGTTCCGGTGAACCGCCTACTCCTATGGGTCGATAGGCTCGGGAAGGCCACATAGAAGCATCGTTGTCACGGTGATGTTCTAGCCAGCCCGAGCAAACTGTGGGGGATCGTTCTCCCCGTTGATGATGTTGCGCTGAACCTAGCGGGTGCGACCCCCGACGCCGCTCACCGAGTTCCATGCACAGGGCGCAGCGTGCTACACAGGGCGTAGCATGCTGCCCCGAGCACGCCGACGCAGATGGTGGCTAGTTCTACTACCTTTGTCGTAGCTCCTCGCCATGCTCCTAGTCACATGCGAGGGCATCTGCGTGAGGGTCTAGAGGGGTGTGGGTCTAAAGAGACTCTACCACCATCGGCGGCTATCTCAGAGCATCCACCATAGCGCACTCGTAGGACAGAGGGTGGCTAGGTGCCATGACGTCGCCGATGCTAGAGCCGTCGCTCTCAAAATCATCATCCATGAGGTCGTGAAAAGAGACGGGAGCGTAGTCCACCATCCCCACGAATTCGTCTGCGAGAGGGGGCGACGCCAGCATCTTTTGGAGCCCCCATGCGTATGCGTCCACGGGGGACGCGAGGCCATAGGGGAATCGGTCACACGACGGTCGTGGCAGGGACAACGGGGTCCCTCTGGAGAATCAATGAAAAATAGTAAATAGCGAGTAAATAACAAAGCGTACGTTACTCACAATTGTGTTTGAGCCCAGCGTGGGCTCAGAGCGAAGCGTAGGTGCCTCGTTGTTGAAGTCGCCGGGAGTCCCAGAGCCGACGGAGTGCGCCCCTTCGACGGGCGCTGGAACAAGTGCCTCCTCACAGAGGTGTAGTACGCTGAGCCGGTCGGCGATGAAATCCAGGCTTCCAAAGAGGAAGGCCTGGGACAACTCGAAGATGGGTGGAACCCACATCCCAACAGGTGGGAGCGCGGGAAACTCCAGCGAGCCGAAGCGAGTCGTATCGCTTGAGCCCGCCATGGCGAAGATGGCGGAAAAGTGGGCTATCCGATGACCAAAAGCGTGAACGTACGATGTCTTCCCCACGGACGGTGGCAACTGTCGGTGCGAAAAGTGACCAACATGTAAATATTTATAGTTTTGCCGTATGTTGTGATCAAATGTAGCCTAGCACTCAATGACACAGGGTTTATACTGGTTCAGGCAACGTGCCCTATGTCCAGTCTGAGTCGGTCGATGACTTTATTCCTAAGTCTAGATGCTAGAAGTTTGTTGTGGGGTTACAAACGAGAGGAAGAAAGATGGGGGTGCAAGAGGTCCAGTCGGACTCTGGACTGAAGGGCCGAGAGTTACGAGAGCTCCTACATGCGCTATGTATTCGAGTGTGTGCTCTGTGTAGCTTTAGAGTGTCTAAAGCTAGCAGAGAGTGAGTCAATCGTTGGTTGTTCGAATCGTCTTTGTGTGTTCGAGTTGTCCATATTGAGAAAGAGTGCATCCCCTTTTATAGATAAAGGGGATGGCTTTACAAGAGAGAGAGAGAGTACGTATGCTACTAAGTCTTGTTGCCCATGCCATCGGGTACAAGATGATTGTAGGTGCCCACAATACTGTTTATGTCAGACACATGTGGAAGGTTTTACCATATTCACCATGTATGGCAAACGACGGTGTCCACAACACTGTTGATGCCTAGAGGCATGTGGAGGGGTTTACCGTGTTCGCCTGGTATGAAAATTGATGGCGCCCACAACACTATAGAGCAAACGTCAGCGCCCACAATACTGTTTGGATTCTGACATGCCTAGAAGGTTACATGGCACCCTTCTGACATGCCCTGTCGGTACTGTACTGTAGGTGTACAGGGTACGGTCCTTGATATTGCGGTTGACTTGAGCGCCCTGCTTTACTTGCTCTGCCCGTTTCCTGGGTTCTCACCGAGCGGACGTCTCCGGTCGGTTGGTCCCAGTCGGCTCTGACTGCGCCAGTCGGAGAAGAGTTGTAAGCAGAGGTCCGGTGCATCCTCGGTCGGAGACGTGGGTCGGAGTCGGAAGCGAGTGTCGTTCCTCCTCGGCTAGACCTTCCGGTCGGAGAGGCAGGCTGGAGTCGAAAGCGATGCCTTCCGGTCGGAGAGGCGGGCCAGAGTCGTTGGCCAGACCTTCCGGTCGGAGAGACGGGCCGGAGTCGGAAACGAGGCTTTTCGGTCGAAGAGGCGGGCCAGAGTCGGAGACGAGCACCGTTCCTCTTTGGCCAGGCCTTCCGGTCGGAGACTGAATTGTCCTTCTGGCTTGTCATTTAGGTATTTTGGACCAGCCTAGGAATTGCGCGTCGTTCGCAACGTCGTCTGTCGGGCCGAGCTTTTGCTGGGAAGCAGGTCCATGATGGACCCCAGGTTTATGAACGCGGCATTAACCTTAGGCAATGTTCGGCTGGTTGGTTTTCGGTTGGTTGGTTGGCTTCTTTTTTCAGCCGGAACACTATTTTTCCCTCACAACATTCTAGCATAAACAGTGTTTTCCAGTATGAACAGTGAAAATTTCAGTCCAGCCGAACACTGCCTTAGTTTCTAACTACTTGATGCGTTTTCACAGGAGCTTGATCATGCACGTGAAAGTTTTGCCTCAAGGGAAAATGAGTGAACTTATTTGCTGGTACTTCCTCCTGCCTTGGTTTTTTTTGTCTTTTCTCTTTCTTCTTCCTTCCGGTATTCCACTACCCCACCTATTGAGATTATGGATGAAAACGGTATGGATATTTATTCGACCATCCGTTCGACCGAACAAATATGAACACTTATCTGGATAGTTACTCGGATATCCGTAATTTTTTTCGGATACGGATGATAAAACGGATATATTAGGCAGATATCAAATACGAATGTAATATCATCGATATCCGGCGGATATCGGATAATCCGGTTAAGTATCGGATATATCCGGATATTATCCGGATATTATTCAAATGACCTTGGATGGAGAAATGATCAAAATAAAAATTATAGATCTCAAAAAGTTATGAAACTTTGTTGTTTACAACTTTTTCGTTTGAAATCATTTAGTGCTTCAAAATGCTATTTGAATTTCAATTTCGAAATGGTTAAAGAACGCCTATTTCTCTTTTTAATCTTTGGCTAAAACTTGTAACTAGTTTTTCTCTCTCGTACTAACTTCAAATTTGATAAAAAAATTTTCTAAAATTTTCTAAAATCATGTTCTATCAATTTATTGTGTTCTTATAGCTATTATTGTGTTCATCTTTGCATGTGACTGTATTCTATCTATTTAAATTTTGAATTTCAAAAAATAGCAACTTCAAACGTTATTTTCAAACATTAAATGACTTCAGCTGAAAAAGTCATGAATATAAAAGTTGTAAAACTCATCAAGATCTACAACTTTTATTTTGGTCATTTGTTCATCCGAGATTGTGGTAGTAACATTGTTCACAAAATTTACATCTCTCTCTTGTAGTTTCATAAACTATAAGAGAGATGTGTGAGATTCGTGAATAATGTTACTATCACTATGTCGAATGAACAAATGACTAAAATAAAAGTTGTAGATCTCAGAAATTTATGAAACTTTATAGTTGAAAACTTTTTTATTTGAAATCATCTTGTCAAGGAAAACAACGTTTGAATTTCTCAAATTTAAAATTTGGATTTTTCAAACGACCTCAGAATCTCAGATGGAGAAACAACCAAAATGAAAGTTTTAGATCCCAAAAAGTTATGAAACTTTGTTGATTACAACATTTTCATTTGAATTTGTTTAGGGCCTCAAACAATAATTTTTTGCTTTTTTGTTTTTTTTTTGTCTCGAATTGTGATTTTTGGAATTGGGCCAAAATATTACTTCTTGCCCAAACGGCCCAATCCTCTATAACCCTAGCTAAGCTAGCTGGCCCATATATAAGTTCCCACTTGGATATATATATATATATATATCCGAATAGATATTTGTATCCGACCTTCTCCGAATCCGATTCATATCGTATTCGATACTCATTAGTCGTATCCGTAACCGAGTCAATCCGTATTCGTATATGTATCCGAACGCTATCCGTGTCTGAATCCGAATCCGAACAGAAATATGAAAACAAATATAATATGAATGATATCCGTTCGTATCTGATCCGTTTTCATCCATAATTGAGATAGAGGAACGGTGTGTAGTACTCTAGTGTTTGGGGGCATATAGGTTGAAATTTTGTGTTTGTGTCTTATCCCTAATATAAATTAGTACATGCATGGTGTATTAAGTCCCCTTTGGTACGGCTCATTCAAAACGGCTTCACCGGTGAAGCCAAAGCCGATGAAGCCAGAAAAACTGGCTTTTTTCGGCTTCTAGTTTATTTTAACCCTGGCTTACAAAACGGCTTCACGCTATAGTGCCTCGATTTACGTAAAATAAATGAAGCCGAAGCTGGCATAAACCATACCAAAGAGGCCCTTAAGTATGTATATGGTACTATAAGCTTTGGTGTACTAATAAGGAATGAAGAGGCGTATGGGTCACATCTATATATGTTATATAGAATTGTAGTGTCGGTGGTGGCTTCATGGTGCTGGAACTCAGCTGGCAGTTGGTGCACTGATCTTCTTCGGTCTGTTCGTTTGGTCGTATACGATCGTAGATTATAAGATGAAATAGTATTTTTCTCTCATATCAAACCAGGCAGCAGTAAATAATCTATGATCGACGAAATGAATAGGCTGCTTATTATTGATGTGCTGCAGGGCTAGCGCTAATCTTGTGGAAGAGGGGATCCTTTTTTGCAGTTGGGTTGGCAAGTTAGCGTCTGACCGAGTTATTGTAATATAATAAACAGAGCGCCAATCGCGGCCTCACACACCACAACGATGGGAGGAAGGAAGGAAGCAGTGAGGAAACGGTTGAATGGGTCGGGTCGCAAATGGCAGTCGCCGGGCGATGACGCAGACTACTAATAAATAATAATAAAATAGTAGGACGGGCAGGAGTCGGCGCGTGAGGTCCGGATTAGTTTAAAAAATTTTCATCCCGCACATATATGAGTATTAAATATAAACGAAAAAAAACTAATTACACAGTTTGGTTAGAAATCGCGAGACGAATATTTTAAAACTAATTAGGCCATAATTAGCCATAAATGCTACAGTAACTAACATGCGCTAATAATAGGTTAATTAAGCTTAATAAATTTTTATCGTATTTTCTAGACGAGCTATATAATTAATTTTTTATTAATATTCAAAAAACCTCTTCCAATATCAAAACATTGGATATGACATCGAAATTTTTCATTTCGCTAACTAAACAGTCTTTTGCGTGCCGCGTCTGCTGCTGGCGCATCAGAAGATCACATCACGCGCTCCGCGCAATTTCCCTCCCATTTTCTACTCCTCCCTCCCTTCACCGGCACGGCAGGCGTCTCTCCCTGATCTGCCCTGCCTGGAGACCCTCCTACTCCAGCCCGCCCTGCCCTCCGGCTCCGACCGACCACCGTTGCGGCAGCGACTCCGACTCCTGCCCACCCACCCGCCCGCCGCGGCTTTGCCTGAGCCCCAGATCTCACTGCGCCCTACACGCCGCGGGCCCCAGATCTGCGGCGCGCCCGCCATGGACGCCGGAGCCGGGGCCACGGCCATCCGAGTGCCCTACCGCCACCTCCGCGACGCCGAGATGGAGCTCGTCAGCCTCAACGGCGGCGCTCCCGGAGGGGACGCGGGCCCGACGCCGCCGCCGCCGCACAAGGACGCGGACCCGGACCCGTCGGGGCCGCACCAGCCGCGGAGCCGCGGTGCCACCGACAGGACCAAGCTCGTGCTCGCCTGTATGGTCGCCGCGGGCGTCCAGTTCGGATGGGCGCTGCAGCTCTCCCTCCTCACGCCATACATCCAGGTATTCTGCTACCAAGTTGGCGCACCACCTGCCCACCCCTCTGCTTCGCTCCTCGCTCACGCTCTTGCTAGCTGCTGTACTACTACCTAGCTAGATTCCGCTGCCTGGCCTGGCCTCTCATTTGGGTTTGGTGGAGGCCGTCCCCTGCTGTGATCCCCCACTCCTTCTCGCGACCTGCCTTGTTTGCTCTGCGCATTTAGGATAGCAGCGCCGGTGGATCTCGTCTTGCCCACCGCTTTCTCTTTTGGGTGACTGCATTTCTGTTTCCACCGCGCACCGATTACAGTCGCACACCGACTGCTTATTCCTACTCTTGTCTGCTGTATAAATGTTCCACATACCCAATTGTTTTCAGATTCAGATATACTAACGCTTGCTGCCAATACATTGAACTCTCAAGACAGGGAATACTCACTATCTGGCTACGAACTAGGCTAACACCAAACAAATCATGGCCGCTAAAACATCTCTACACTCCAGGCTAGCAGGCAAAACCGCCACTCGGTTTTCATATCGATACCACATTGCTATGCTAAATTGAACCGTCTAAGACTTGTAGTAATGTCGCATATAAATGCTGGAATGCTGATTAAAATGTACTTTTAACAACCACCTGGGTCGACCTGCATTTATGTTTTTTATGCCCCCACATCTCATTTCTGCAATGTATTCACCTGTTGCTTATTTCTCAATTTTGTGCAGACCCTAGGAATAGACCATGCCATGGCATCATTTATTTGGCTCTGTGGGCCTATAACTGGTTTTGTGGTAAGTCACCCCAGGGAGAATAAGGCTCCCCTCCTTTTTCTTTCTTGACTTGATTCATAGCCAGGATTAGAGCTATGTGCTGATGCGTCGCCTTTCCAGGTTCAACCTTGTGTTGGTGTTTGGAGTGATAAGTGCCGTTCAAAGTATGGGAGAAGACGACCATTTATTTTGGCTGGATGCATAATGATATGTGCTGCTGTGAGTTAGATGAAGTTTCCTAGGTCATTGTATTTCCTTTTCTCCGCAATTCCGCATGATCTAATAGATAGACTCCATACATAGGTAACTTTAATCGGGTTTTCTGCAGACCTCGGTTACATCTTAGGGGATACCACCGAGCACTGCAGGTAATCATCATAATGGTTCCTTGCTTGCTTTTATTTGCATCAAGCTTCTTGTCACTGAAATGCTGTTTTTTTTTAATTCAGAACATATAAAGGTTCAAGATTTCGAGCTGCTATGGTTTTCATTCTAGGATTCTGGATGTTGGACCTGGCAAACAATACAGTGCAAGTAAGCTTGCGATCTGGCATGCCTGCACCATGTCTTTATCAACTTTGGTGCTGAAGTTATATTGTAAAACTAAAAGATCTTTTAATGGACGTTCTCCTAACATTTTTTTTCCTTTCTGATATGTTTAGGGTCCTGCTCGTGCTCTTCTAGCTGATCTTTCAGGTGGTTACTACCCTAAATTTAGGAAGTTTACTAATGCTGGATTCACCATCAAGTCTTAGTTATTCAATGATCCTTTCTATTATGCAGGTGCTGATCAGTGTAATTCTGCAAATGCAATATTCTGCTCATGGATGGCTGTTGGAAATATTCTTGGTTTTTCAGCTGGTGCGAGCGGGGATTGGCACAAGTATGTTTTTTTTTATGTGCTCTCTTTTGTGCTTGTGTAAACATGACTATGGTTCGACAGTTGATGTTCTCTTTAAGATAGTTATTATACATTTGATTTAACTTGTGCTAATTGATGTAAATGGTACCTTGTGCAGTTAGCAAACCATAAGATATGTGCCAATTTGCATCCAAAAGTAATAGGCTAAAATTTGTGTGGCGTTTTGACTTTTTCTCTGTTTATTCTGTAAAAGTAGTAGAGGAAACTAGCAATCCCGTAAGTTTGCTCTCTTACCTTTCCAGTTTTTGTTTTCATGATGAAAATCCTCGCATAGTCAGATAAGCTTATAAAAAAAATGATGATGGCATGTATAGCTCTTCATGCCATCTTTTGACATTTGGTCCTCTTATTAGGTGCTTCTTGGTCCACCAAGTTCACATATAATTTCTCCCAAATTCTCCCTAGTCAACAAAAACTACTTCTTTATGAGAATTGAGCTTGCCTGCTTGTTCTTTGTGCAGGTGGTTTCCTTTTCTAACGACAAGAGCCTGCTGTGAAGCTTGTGGTGATTTGAAAGCAGCTTTCTTAGTTGCAGTTGTATGTTTTCAGAAATTCTGTAACTGCCCTTGGAATTTGAAGCTAGTACTTATGCACTAAGGATCCTTCTTAGATGTTCTATGGTTCTTTTAAGGACTGTGTATGCCAAAGCTTAGCAAGCTGAATTTTGCAGGTATTTCTTTTGTTTTGTATGTCTGTTACCCTGTACTTCGCTGAAGAGATCCCACTAGAGCCAAAAAATGCACAAGGACTATCAGATTCTGCTCCTCTACTGAATGGTTCTAGAGATGATGCCCATGCATTGAATGAACCAAACAATGAAAGATTTCCTAATGGCCATGTGGATGGAAACAATTTGTCGGCTAACAACACTGAGGAATTTCTAAATGCGAATTCCAACACAGACAGTGGAGTCTTCAATGATGGACCTGGAGCAGTTTTGGTTAACATTTTGACCAGCATGAGGCATCTACCTCCTGGGATGCATTCAGTGCTTGTAGTTATGGCCCTAACATGGGTATGCTAGCAGATTACATATATACATGCCTACTGACACTTGCTGATGGTTTGTTTTCCATCTTCTAGATTGATGATTTACCCTTGTTTTATTTTCTTTGCAGTTGTCATGGTTTCCCTTTTTTCTTTTTGACACTGACTGGATGGGGCGTGAAGTTTACCATGGGGATCCAAATGGAGATCTGAGTGAGAGGAAAGCTTATGACAATGGTGTCCGAGAAGGTGCATTTGGTTTGCTATTGAATTCAGTAAGAACTTGCGATCAATTTGTATTGCTAGTGTTTTTAGTGTTTGTATATCTCAACGTAAGTTTGTAACTGTAATATTTACTCCATTTGTGTAGGTTGTCCTTGGCGTTGGTTCCTTCCTTGTTGATCCACTATGCCGGATGATTGGTGCAAGATTGGTTTGGGCCATTAGCAACTTCACAGTGTTTATTTGCATGATGGCTACAACAATACTAAGTTGGATCTCTTCTGATCTGTACTCAAGCAAACTCCATCACATCATTGGGGCAAATAAAACAGTCAAGACTACAGCATTGATTGTTTTCTCTCTTCTCGGATTGCCACTCTCCGTAAGTATCAGGACCAGACTCATCACATTGTTCTTTGTGAATTAAGTTGGAAGCTGTCTTATGCTTTGCTCTTACGCATTGCAGATCACTTATAGCGTTCCATTTTCTGTGACTGCTGAGCTGACTGCCGGTACAGGAGGTGGACAAGGTTCGTGTTGCAGATATATTAGCACTGTTATTTATTATGCCCTTGTGAATCACACTGACTGATATTGTTTGTGCCCCATCTCCAGGTTTGGCCACAGGAGTCCTAAATCTCGCTATTGTAGTTCCGCAGGTTAGCAGCTACCATTTTTGTTTTGAACCGTCTGCTGTATGCATAGTTGTGAAAGATGTCCATACACTAATGCTTACATTTTATTTACAGATAGTAGTCTCACTCGGAGCAGGTCCATGGGATGCTCTGTATGGGGGAGGAAACATCCCAGCGTTCGCCTTGGCTTCGGTCTTCTCCCTGGCAGCAGGTGTGCTCGCAGTTCTCAAGCTACCAAAGCTGTCGAACTCGTACCAATCTGCCGGTTTCCATGGATTTGGCTGATGCTCATGCCCAAAGCCGTCTGCCATGTAACATCCAGATACACACCAACACCTAGCCCCATTTTTCCATTCGTTTACAGAGAAATGATTCTTTTTCCTCGTACCCCTACAGAATAATGATAGTGAAAGTAGAAAATTAGGTTAGAGAGGCTAGTTAGGTTGATGTGCATACAAGCCAATGCAAAGGTGTAAAAGCTGTATCTTCGTTTTTTTGACAGTGTATGTAAGAGCCGCCCATATGGTGGAGAAATTTTACAAGTGGTGTAACATGTTTTGGTCCTAACCTGCCCTCTTTTGTACATTGTACTACTACAACCACTACCACATTCTTATCTGTTTGTACCTTGTACTACTACCACTGCTGCATGCTTACAAGTGTTGATCAAATTCAGATGATTCTGTATGTACATACAATTGAACTGTATACCATATCACAATAGTAACACATTACATGCCTCCTCGCAAAAAATAAAACAAAAATTTTTACATGCCTGCATAGTTTTGAGACAGACAAGGACATGAACCAAGAGTTGCACTAGGGCCATGTTTAGATTGCAAAAAATTTCAAACCGATGAATAGTAGCACTTTCGTCTTATTTGGTAAATATTGTCCGATCGTGAACCAACTAAGCTCAAAAGATTCATCTCGTGATTTCCAACTAAACTGTGCAATTAGTTATTTTTTTATCTACATTTAATGCTCCATGCAAGCGGCTAAATATTGATGTGATGGAGAGAGAGTGAAAAAACTTGGAATTTGGAGGTGATCTAAACAAGGCCTAGCTTTGCGCGTAGTGTATGCTCTCAAACCGCCATGCAGGCAAAACCTAACACGAGGCTTCCGGCCCTGGGATCCATGGCGTGCATGGCAAGATTGCACGAAGCGAACGTCGAAGCCAGAATGTCGTCGGCGTGACGGCGTCGTAGTGGCAAGCTGGGCCCTGCTGCCTCGTCGACGTATCCTCGGCGATCTCCTCCAGGTCTTGATTACCGCCGTCGTCGTCGGATGGCGGCAGCGCCAGCGCGGGCGGCGCACCGCCGCTTTTCTTGGCCGCCGGCGTCTCGCGGATCTCCCTCCATCGCTGCTTCATGACGCGCGACGTGCGCCCGTACACCGCGCGGCCGACGTCCTTCCAGCGGCCGCCGCCGAGGCGCGCCACCAGGCGTCGCAGCTCCTCGTCGTCGCGCGCGGTGAAGGGGAGGTGGTAGACGTCGCGGGCGAGGTGGTGGCGCCAGCGGTCGCGGCAGGACCTGGCGGACCGCCCGCGCGCCACGCGGTGCCAGTTCCCGAAGCCGTTCTCCTTGGCCAGCCGCCGCAGGCGCGCGTCCTCCTCCGGCGTCCACGCGCGCGGCAGCCTCAGGCGGACCACGATGCCCGTCGCCCCCGCGCGCCGGCGGCTGGCGGCGCGGCGGAGCACGCCGACTCCTCCATCTCCACGAGTGACGAGAGGACGACCGCCGTATATACGTCGCCGGATCCGCACGAACGAAATAATCGCACTTCTCCAAGATCCTGGCTTTGAGTGGACTGATCGATTGATCGATGGTGGGATGGGATTTGCGTGTTTGCCCGCTGCGGGGAAGGGGATATGTATGTTTATCTCTCTTATTAGGAGTAGCATTCTTGATTGATGACCACACTAAACATGCTTAGTCGGATTCTTATCTTGGTCCGACTCGAATTAGGACTTTTGCGCTAACCATCCTCTCCTCGCTCGGCGCTCATTGGCGCGAATCGTAATCCGAGCTCGAGTCCGACATGGCATGGGCCTGTCTATTGGGCCATGAAACGGCCCAGCCTGGGAGTGGAGGAGAAGGCCTTTGGCAGGGCCTTCCTCGTACCGGCCGCAACGGTACCGGAATCCTCCGGATCCTCGTTCCTAATCCTACCACCGGTGCCGATCGCCATGGCCGCCGCCTAGGTTGATCCGGCAACGAACCCTACCTCTGAGTCTGACCTCCACAACGGGTCTGCCGACTCCGCCGTGCAGGACCGGAAGAAGTCCCGCGAGAGTGAGCGCCGCCGCCGCAAGCAGAAGAACAAGGCGGCGTATGCGGAGGCTGACGAGGAGGCGGGACTGACGGCGCCAAGGAGAATGCCGATCCGAAACCCCAGGTGCGGAGGAAATTATCGGGCTCGTGAGGGTTTAGCTTGGAAATGGTTTTGGCCTGACCTCTAAGGAACCACGTGGTGTGTGGCTTCGCCGCAGGTGGAGTACGTGCCGGAGAAGGCCGAGCTTGACGACGCCCTCCTCGCCGACTTTAAGGAAATCTTCGACAAGTTCACCTTCAAGGACGCCCCCGCTGCCACCGAGGTAATCTCACTATTCTCAGTGATTGCCATTTTTACCAACTTGAACAAAGGACCCGGAGACAGTGACGTCGCAGTGTAGTTAGTGCTCTTGATGCTGTTCTGTAATTTGACTGTTGGGTTTCTATCTTGCTGGTAGGATGGTGAGAAGGATGAGGCTGGCACTGATGCGGCCAAGAAGGGGGATGGATCTGACTCAGACGATGACGCACAGGAGGCCCAGCAAAAGAAGGAAGGGGGTGTATCCAATAAGCAGAAGAAAGTTTGTTCTTCTGTCTCTTGACTGTTTATTGTTACACCGAATCAGGGATTACGTTCTGTGCTCATTACCTTGAAATTGCATCTCTTTTGTGTTTTTCCAGTTGCAACGGAGGATGAAGATTGCAAAACTGAAACATATATGTGCCAGGCCAGATGTGATTGAGGTAGCATGCCTCCTATTATATTATATACTTATTATAATTGCTCTGGAAAAGTTTAATGTCTAACCTTGGTTGATTTTGCTTCCTACTGTATTTATCCACCTAGCATTGCATTGCCAAAAACTGCTGATGGTAGCATCATGCACTTGGAACCAAAGTGAATCCAGAGATGTGTCTAACGATGTACGCCCTTAGATGATATAGCTCAAGTAGAACTGCTTATGACAAATTGTATTAGATTTCAGCCATTTGATTTATCAACTTACTGTTATCATTAGATGTGCAGTAGTAGCATTCTTTGCCCCTGTTGTTATTGCTCATTAAGGTTGTGTAGGACATTATTGAACCTTTCTGTTTTACCTATATAATAGTTACTACTCATCTAGATTCTAGCATTGTTATGATTTGGGTAGATAGCTAGAGAAGTGAGTAGCTTTTTTTCCCCCACTCTTTACAAAAACACATTTGCAGACCATGATTGCAATACTGTTAAAACGAACATGAAAGTTGGTTTTAGTATTACTCAAGGGAGTAAGTTTAACTAAAGAACATGTTAAACTATTTCTGTATTTTGTGCATGTATTTAACTCTTAATGCCATTTATTACTGTAAGGCTGCTTACGATGGTCTTCGTTTGATACAACTGTGCTTGCGTTGCTAGGTATGGGATGCTACTTTTGGCTCGCTGAGGCCTTGTTTTGGTTCTGTTGTGCAGGTCGATCTTCTCAAGAACCAGAAGTCTGATAAGGTGGATGTCACCATACAGCCTGAGGAATTGGAGGTTATGGATGATGTATTGGCGAATAATCCGCCAACCATGAAACAGGTATGAAGAAGCACAGAGAGGAGGAGAAGCTGCGGAATCAGAAGGAAGACTTCAGCGACATGGTGGCAGAGGTACGCACGTTTTGTTTTATTCTTTTGGCTTGGTTTCTCCTAAACAAGAGAACACAACCAACAGTGGCGCATTTTATTGTTTGGTGTGCAGAACGCAAGCAAGTGGAAGAGGAAGCAGCAGGAGAAGGATGGGAAGTCGAAAAAGAAGGAATTCAAGTTCTAGGGAGGGCAGAGCAACCTTCTCAAGAGAAGAGGGCGTTTGTTTGCCTGCCTCGTCAAAAAAAAATGGAAAAATAATACCGCCCCACATTGTATAGAAGGGGGTATGCATACGCGCATGGACGAGTGTAGCTGTAATAGCTTCATGCGCCTGATGGTGGTACTGTATACAACAGCCTGTGTACTGTACCGTACTGACTACCATGTGTCCATGTATGTCTCCTGTTCGGCTGGTATTAAAGCCGGCTGATAAGCCGGCCTTAGCTGATTTGTTGTGAGAGAAAAATACTGTAGACTCTAGCTGATAAGCCGGCTGATAAGTTCAAGCGAACAGGCCTGGAGCAAAAACAATGTAACTAACCAGAGCTTGCCTGGAAGCACATAAGCCATGGATATCCTCCAGGGGTCCATGACGAGGGCTACCAAAATGTGCCCTGAAGAGGGCAGAGTCAAGTTGCAGCTTAGGTTCCAGATTACCCAAATTCAGAGTGAAGTAGTGAACCAAAACCAAGTTGACTAGGCCCCGTTTGCTTCGCTGAAAAAACAAGCCGAAACACTGTTCCGGTTGATTTGTTGTGAGAGAAAAACACTGTTCCGATAGAAAAAACAAGCTGAAAAAGATGAATTATAAGAGAAACGAACAGGGCCTCTGGATTCTGAAGAACAATGTGATCTGGTTCTTGTCTGGCAGCTTTGGCTTTGCCATTTGCTGTGCTCCCAGCGGGTGAGGACAAGCTCGCAATTATTGAAGAGCTTTTTCAACTTTTTTTTAATCGCCTAGCACAAATACTTGTTGCACTTCAAATTTTACTTGGATGATGTATCAAATCGTATTGATCTATTTTCTGTTGCTTTTTTTTTGGGGGGGCATGTTTCCAGGAGCACCTGCAGTCCTGCACCCTCAATGGACGGAGGAAAAGCAGTAACGGGTTTGAGCCCTTCTCTTTCGGACAGGCCGCAAGGTTTGCTGGGCTTTCCTTGTTTCTTCCCTCTGGGCCCTGGGCCGACTTCTTCTCCTTCTTGTCGTCCGAAGTCTGAACTCTGAAGCTTGTTGCTCACCGCTGCTGCGATCACCGCATCATTCAGCAGATGCCTTTCCAACCTTCTTGCCATTCGGTTCGGCCGGCGGCACCTAAGCCACCGCCGGCTGCCCGCCGCCTGACGCGTGGCTCAGCCTCTCCGTCCCCACCCATACCCTACTCCAGTACTCCGCTACTCGGAAAACGAAACCGAACCCCATCGGTGAACGGCGATCGCTAGCTAGCTTGGCGATTTTCGAGCACGTATTAATGACAGATGTTCTCTCATCCACCTCCACCTTGATGGGGGAAATTGGGATCGAGCTGACTGGGCATGATTTTTGGCGCATTGGGAATGGGGCTCGCATTACTAGCTACTTCCACATGCATGCTGTTTCTTTGACGTGTTGCCATGCATTTATCAACTTTCTCATGCATGCTGCACGCACTTTCATTTTCTGTTGAGCAGTTAATTTCGGTTGAATAGTCATGGCACTGCCACCACTAGCCTATTTGTGTGTCACGTCATGGCCTCATGGCATGGCATGCGTTTCTTCGTGGTGAATCGATCGATGATACTCCCTATGCAAAACGATCCCATTTCTTCAGCCAAGAGCTAGTGTTGGCAAACAAATTTGGGAATTGCTAGAACTCTGTGTTGGTAAATTGTAGCAGGGAATATATTCAAGTGCCCATATTGCTTCTTTCAGGATCTTGAGAGCCTTCTTGGACCAGTCTTCCCTTGTGGTAAGTAGGAGTATCTGTTGAGTTTAAATCACCCGGTTCTGATTTAGTAACATAAAATAGTTTGGCTTGATCTCATTTTGTATCGCTAGTACTATAAACTATTGAGTCCTGTGTGCGGCTGAGATTCGTTAGTATATGAATGACTTGCTGCAGTACAGTGCTGGTACTGCTGCAGCTTGATGGTAACTGAAACTGCGGGCGGCCGCCGCGTGGAGCTGCTGGAGCAGGAGCACGACGGCTGCGGTGAAGGGTGGGAGTGGGACACATGGCGTCGCGACGGCCTCCGTCTTCCTTCCTCATCCAACTCGGTTGAGTTCTTCTTGTGTGCGGCTGCCAGCTGCGACAGCGGCAGCGCCCTGCTCTGCTCTTCGCCTCCCTCAGCCTCAAGGTTAGCTAAGCTTGGTGAGTTTCAAAAAAAAAAAAGGTTAGCTTGGTGGAGGTCTCACTCCCATCCCATACCATGGCGCGCTTTCTTTCCCTATCTTGTTCTTATTTTGACTAGTATAATAAATAAAGTCGTTTTCCTCCTTTTTTTTTTGTCATGCTGCCTGCCCTTTTGGGTGGAGCCTAGGCCATTTTGGGTCTCCACCACTACTCCCAAATCTTACAATTTTGGAGCCAGCCACTACACTAGTCTTCTCTTGCAGGCTGTGGCTGTCCCACTCCCAACCCAATTCCATTCCAACGGCAGGGCCTGCGCCACAAGTAATAAAGTAGCCTGTTTTCTTCCTCTCATGTTCCATTCCACCATCCCTGGCCCTGCAACTGCAATTGCACCACGAAACCTGAGGAACCCAGCCAGCCGCCAGCCATTTCTGAACCTCAACACCCTGCCACCCAAGGCCATAGTATCACTGTCACTGGGTGCAGGCGTGCAGCAAATTGAGGGAGGGAAGGCGACTCATTTTATTAATCCGTGCAGGCGTGCAGCACATTGATCAGGTCCTGTGCTGTGCTGTGAAACCATCTCCATCTCCATTGTGCTATTCCATGCTATGCTATCCACCCGGCTTTTGACTTGACCAGCAGCAGGCTCTGCCTCTGAATGTGCTAGCCTACGACTGGCACGCCTACCTGTGCTGTATGCCATGGCTGGCATCATTATTATCATTCAACGCCGTGGATGAGGTTCTCGCTTCTTCTTTCCTATCACCTAAGCAAAGCATAAATACACAGGCGTCAGTCATCGCATTCCTGTGTTGTGTTGTGTTGGACTTGAAAGACTGACTGAGGGAGGGAGGGGGGATGGTGAGCAGGAGCAGCAATCTAGAGGTCTTCCTGGAGGCCGCCACTCCACGGTTGCCGTGGCGATCAGCGCCCATGGTGAGACGACACCTCTGATATCCATTCCTACCAATCTTGTGCTGGCTAGCTCCTGCATTTGCATTCTCCACAATCAAGTGTCCTAGTCTGATCATTCCTAATAGAGATGTCCAATTTTTTTTGCACTTACTGATAATATATGTATGATACTTTTTCTAGTGATTGCTCACCTTACCATTTTGCACCTGTGAGCAAAAAAAAAAATATATATTTTCTTTACTGTTACCAACACCATCAGGCTCTGTTCTCGTCAATCAACAATAATTCGACTGTTTTTCTTGTCCTTTTTATATACAAGGACTGTTTCCGAGGGCCAGACACTGTCTGGCAACTGGAGAAGAAACACTCGGTCGACTACTTCACCATGGAGGATCTGTGGGAGCATTATTCAGAGAGCAGCACGTACGGCCTCGCTGTTCCTGTCCATCTTCAGACGACGGGCAAGTCAATTACCCAGCATTTCGTTCCCTACCTATCAGCTATTCAGATATACACCGCCAAGGCTCTTGCTGGTGTCCCCAGGTTCGCCCTACTTATTATCTGAATTGATGCCTGACTTTGCTTAGCTTTCTCTCATGAGTTGCATTTCAGGCAACATTCTAGTCTAGCTCTTTCGTTCTCTGGGAACTGACCAACAATTTCCTGTGCATGCCGATTGGAATTGATGAAAACCCACACAGCAGGAGCATGGAAAGCGAGACTGATTCTTGGAGCGACGATAATAGCGTCGGCGACAAGGATTCCAGGTCTTGGGATGCCGCGTCATCGTATGATTCAAGCCATGAAGACTTGGATGATCCTACTGTTCGTTCAAAGCAAGGTGGATACTTGAATTTCCAGTACAGTGAATGCGACCCACCCTATGAGAGAATTCCTCTTGCAGACAAGGTACCACTAGTCCTAACATATGTATGCTATATGACTGCTGAACAGTCTAATAATCTCTCAAGTTGAAAGACTAAGGCAATGCGGCAGTAATTTTGAAGTAGTGTGTTACTTACGATCAGGTGGCAGAGCTGGCACAAGACTATCCGTGCTTGACATCTCTGAAAAGCGCAGAATTGTCACCTTCAAGCTGGCTATCGGTAGCATGGTACTTCATTTTTTGTACCAAATTTCATCCATCTATTGCAATTTGTTTTGGAGATTATATGGCAGAACAATATCTACTGTTACCTTTTTGACAGTATAGAGAATGAGATTCCAGCAACATGAGGAAGCTATAATAAATAAAGCTATAGATGCCTTTAATGATTCATCCTTTTTCTAGCGCTGTCCATTGTGATTCTGCCTTTCCGAGATATATATGTTCACTTTTGCTCTGACTTATCCTTCATTCATCAGGTATCCTATTTACCATATCCCTTATCATGGGAACCTGAAGGGAATTTCTGCATGTTTCCTTACCTACCATTCTATTTCAACGGTGTTTCAAGGTACGGTACCCTTCTGTTCTATGCATGATCGAAAGGAATTCCATTCACAGTACATCTCTTGTTTTTTTTAAAAAAAAATATGGCAAGAGCTCTGCCTCTCAATTAAGATAAGAATAAGAGTTTATGTACAGAATGGCCGAAGGCCTAAATGCACACCCAAAACACTTTCTCTGCTATGGGAGCACCGAAAACACTAATTGAAATTGTTATTGAACGCCCTCCCATGTAGTTCGATGTCGTCTTTGGCTTTGGAGGCCACCTGCCTTGCATCCATGGAGCTGTTCTGGAAAATCCTCCTATTCCTTTCCTTCCAAATATTCCAAAACGTGTAGATTACCACCCCGTACATCTCTTGTTCGTTGCATGCAAACTGTTGTCTTAGTTTCGTGCATTATATATGCTTGAGTATGTAGTTGCTGCAATCCAATCTAGCTTCTTGCATTGTGGAGAAAGAGCCTACTCTAACGAAGTTGTTTCCACCTCCCCGAAAGACAAACAGGCCTGTTATTACTTCAGTATTGTAGTGCATGCGTGCATATATGATATGATATTAATGGGTTGGTCATACTATATATATGCATGTAACAAGATTGCTGCATAACGTGTGTTTGCGGCGATGGTGATTCCTGGCACGGACAAATTAAACTGAACTGAAATGAATAGGTTGGTTGCATTGCAGATGAGATCATAGTGAGATGCGGTGGCGACAGGACCGTGGCGCTTTCCCCATTCGGACTGGCGACCTACAGAATGGAAGCAGGGAAGCGGCTCTGGACGGAGCCGCATCACATGCCTGCAGCTGCTGGTAGTGGTGGTGGATCACCAAATGCTTCTGCTGCTGGTAGTGCTAGGTTATCAGTCTCATCATCCCATTCTGACCTCTACTGGGCAGCATCCTCTTGGCTGAAGCAAGTGGGAGCACACCATCCTGACTTTAACTTCTTCACAGCTCATCGCTCTGCGATCAGATAGCAGGAGCAGGAGACATCATATATGATATATACAGATGCCAATGCCATGTATTTTTCTTCCTTTCATATACATACACTTCAACTCCTGTCTGTTGGTGAGAAAAAAGGGACAACAGGTAAAGTAGCGATGGAGGTCTCTGTTTCCGTCAGCCTCGGACAAAAGCACAAACAGTTAAACACCACTCAGACAGGCTCTTGTGTCAATTTCTTTTATTTATTCTTTTTATGAGCATACACAGAAGAATTGCATGTCAAACGTATTAAGTAAAATATGCACTACGACTACTGGAGCGCTCAGTACCCTACATCAACACAGGATCACACACCAACCATACTATCAGGTCCTTTCTCCCCTATTTTCCTGTTGGTAGTGGAGCCACGCATCCTTTTTTTTTTTTACTAGGGAACATGGCCATGCGTTGCAACGGGAGAAAATCAAAATTTGTATCTCCACTTAGTTACTAAAGATATGTATATTTTGCATTTAATCCATCAGCAATGAAGCAATAATTAAATTTTTGAAATGAAGCAATAGTTAAATTAGAACATTCTATAAAGTGCAATTTAGAATAATACCAGCCAAATTAGTAAATTTCTTCTGTAGTGCAAAATAAGTAGATATATAAGAGCATATTTAATTATCCATGAAAGAGCGGAAAAGTTCAGTGCAAAAAGGAATCCCTGCAGGCAGCCCGCCTTGCTCGCTAGGGCACCGCCGTTGGCGGTCGTGTCCGCTTCGCCGCCGCCTCGCCGACGTTCGCCACCTCCTCCCCACCCCCTTCTCCTTCTCCCCCGCTCGCCTCCCCACCCTGACAGGTCGTCGATGGCCACCTTGCCGCCCCGCCGCCAACCCCTCCTGCGGTGTTGCGTCTGCTGGCGGCGCCACCCCCACTATCGCCTCCCGGTTAGAATGGACAATAGACTGCCAAAGATTTCTGTTCATGATTTAATTAATTAGACCATTCGCTGATCTAGGTTATAATGAAAATAATTTTTATTCTTAATCAAATTACATCAATAATTTAGTAGTTGAAATATTTGATTATTAAGGATTAGGGAAAGATGAAAGATCCAAAGACCTATAATATATTGTGTTTATTATTTATTTTTATGCTTATAAGAAAAACCCTGAGAGAATCGAGAAAACAAAAATGACATGCAAAATAGTAAGGGAAAATGCATGAGAAAAACGGACTTGATAGTCCATAAAAGAAATAAAAGAAAAAGAGAGAGAAGAAAAAACAAAAAGGGAAATCAAATATGAAAATGAAAACGGATACGGTAACTAATGAGATAGTCCAGACAAAAAAAAAGAAAAAAGGCCGGACAGATGATGGAATAGAAAAAGAGGAAAAAACTGAATTTACTATATATATACTAATCATATTGGGTAAGGTCTTTTTTTCACAAGAGCATACACGACTCAATACGTTTTCGAATCGGACTCCATATCGCCCTAGACCAGAGTTATTCTGACTCGTATGAGCACGGGTTATATACATAAATCCGGATAGAGGAAACTCTCTATTGTTCGGTAGTTAGAGGGAGACGGTAAAAAAATGAACGGACTAAAAAAAGATGGAAGAGAATTTTTGTGTTCCTTTCTCCGGTTTAAGGCCCTCAGCTTCACTAGAGGAGTTAGGGAAGACAAAGAAATCATCTTTTAGAGCACCAACAACATAGGCATACAAAATCAATTGTCCCAGCGAAAAGTTATATATCTTCCATATAGAGTATATTCGTAGCCAGCTACAAAATAAGTTATTATATAGCCACTTCCATTTACAATAATTTTATATACTAATTTACGATAATGTCAATACATATTTACGATAGTTGGGTTACTATAACACATAGGGATATTTATCATAACGTTATAGTAAATCACTTAGTAAGGAGCTACTATAATCTCGTATATTAATATAGTAATTATCGTAACTCAAGGTGGCTACAGAATAAGTTATTTTGTAACTAGCTACGTGGTAGTAGTTATATATATATATATATATATATATATATATATATATATATATATATATATATATATATATATATATATATATATATATATATATATATACACGCGCGCGCGCGTCCTATATTACTTGTTCTTCTACCTTTCTCGACCTCAACATGCAAGCTGCTAGCTCCAACCGTAAGCCTTCACGTGCGAGGGGTGGACGCCTCTGGATAAGAGAAAACACATCTCGAAGGTGTTCATCTCTCACAATGCGTTGTTCCGGTGAGTGCTTCTGCACAAAGTCAGGTGAGGCACTTTGTTGACAACCTGCAATGCTGTTGACAAATAAGGCATTTTCATATTTATTTTAATCCATAAAAATAACGCAATAAAAAAGAGAGTGGTAGAGCCGAAACATATGTGAAACATTGTTTTACATAGCTGAAGCATCATAGACATGATCGTTTTATATAACTGAAGCATCACAGACATGATCACAAATATAAAAGATGTGTTCTCAAATATTAAGATCATGATGATCACAAAATTAAAAGGAACCAGAAAACCAGTACTGGCAAAATCATCCAAATCAACCAAACAGAGCATGTTGAATATTAAAGCAATATTGCCTAGGAACATCATGATACTGATAATGAAACTCAGAAGAGGGTGAAGGAGATTATACCCTGCGGCGGAGCCGCTCGCACCAGGAAAAGCCATGGTGGTGCTTTGCTGTTGTAGTCGTCCCGCTCGATGCAGTGCAGAAAAGGATGCCGTGAAGAGGCACCGCTACAGGTTCACCAGCGAGTAGTCGTGCCACCACCGACACTCCCCAAAAACGTAATCGCCCGTCTTCACCCGAGCAGGTGAAGCTCACGACGGAGATGCGTTCCGGAGGCCTACTCTTCCATCTCTGGTGCTCGCCGGAGGTGGAACGGGAAGAACTTGCGCTGCTGGAAAGTGGTGTATTTCGCCAAGCGAGATTAACCGAGAGGGGAGGATTTGTTTTATAGCCAGAGACCAGAAGACGAGAAGCCGACGGCACCGAGGGGTCACACCTCCCTTCTGCGGTGGGAGAGACGGAGACGGAGAGCCAGGAGTCACAGGAGTTACCAGAAACTCCTCCAATCAATTCCAATCAATTCGGGAGTTACCAGAAACTCCTCCAATCAATTCCAATCAATTCGGGAGTTACAAAAATAAAGGCCTCGCCCGCCCGTCCGCTCGCTCGCCGCCGCCCGCCTGCCTGCCTGCCTGCCTGCCTGCCTCGCCTCGCCTCGCCACGCCACGCCACGCCCACGCCCACGCCCACGCGCACGGGCACGGGCTCGGGCCGGGCCGGGCGGCGGCGGCGGCGGCGCGCGCGCGCGCGCGTGTGGCATCCAGGTGATCCTCTTTTACTTCTCAAATAGATCGGCCAATGACCAAGTATTTAAGTAGAGTCGCCTCTCGATTAAATTCCCATATGGTACAAAACCATTAATGCACATGTACGGACCATAGAGTTTAATAGAGTTATTAAATAAATGGGCCAAGCCCATAATATCTAACAATCCCCACCAAACTCTAGGGTACGCAGTTTGGAGTTCTCAGAACCACATTCCTTTTATATATCAGTGTTTCGATGGAGACTGTTAAGTTGAACATCCATCTAGAAAGCTAGCTACACTCATCCACAACTGAACAATGGACAGAACCTTGAATTGACAGTTTTGTGCGAGATGAGTTTCACATAGCCTCTTAACTGATACTAGGCTGCCAAGTGCCTTCCCTTTGTTTGAAGCATATAAGTCACACTTCGAGGCCTTTTCATGAGCATCTAGAGATTACCCACATCTCATAGATTGTGACTAGCAATCGAGCTCATATAGGTGTGTTCCTTATAGGATGTTCTGTAGGACAACATCCCCGCTATACCAAACCGCTCGGATCACATTAAGAACTTAATCATCCTGCCTAACAGTATTGGAGAGACGGTGCATCTCCAACAAACTGAGCTATAATCTAAGGGGTCTCTCCCTCAGTCAATCAACAGCTTGTTTCGCCATCCTAATTCACGGGATCTCCGATCACATAGGATAGGTTACCACTGTTGATGGCTCTATGTGGGTCTCAAACCCAGTTCTCTCGATGCACCTTCTATCACATTGCGTGACAGACCCTTAGTGAATTGATCTGCCAGATTATTTGATGTATGGACATAGTCCAATGCAATTACTCCGGAGTTTCTCAGTTTTCTGACAGTCTTCAAACGTCTCTTCACATGCTTTGTGGACTTCATGTTATCCTTAGAACTATTTACCTTAGTGATCACAGTTTGATTATCACAGTTCATGGAAATTGCCGGGATTGGTTTCTCAACAATCGGCAAATCCATCAGGAGATCACGGAGCCACTCTGCCTCAGCACTAGCGGTATCCAATGCAGTCAGTTCTGCTTCCATTGTAGACTTCGTTAAGATAGTCTGCTTGCAAGACTTCCAAGAAACAGCACCACCTCCAAGTAGGAACACGTATCCACTCGTGGCATACAACTGATCCGCATCAGAAATCCAATTAGCATCACAATAACCCTCTAGTACCCTCGGATACCCGGAAAAGTGAATGCCGTAACTCATTGTCCCTTTCAAATAGCGTAGCACTCTCTCAAGAGCATTCCAGTGAGTATCTCCCGGATTTGACACAAACCGGCTCAGTTTGCTTACAGCGAACGAGATATCAGGCCTGGTTGCGCTAGCTAGGTACATAAGAGAACCAATTATCTGTGAATATCTCAATTGGTCTCTTGCAATTTTGTGATTTTTCCTCAAATGAACACTTGGATCGTACGGAGTAGGAGCAGGCGTACACTCACTATACCCAAATCGGTTCAAGACCTTTTCCACATAGTGAGATTGCATAAGAGTTACCCCACCATTTCCTTCCTCCCTTGAAAGCTTAATGTTGAGAATAACATCAGCCTCTCCTAAGTCTTTCATCTCAAAGTTACTCGACAAAAATTCTTTTACTTCTTTAATCACATTTAGATTGTTGCCAAATATTAATATATCATCCACATATAGGCATAGAATCACACCATCACCACCACCAAACCGATAATATACACATTTATCAGCTTCATTCACAACAAAGCCGGCTGATGTTAAAGTTTTATCAAACTTCTCATGCCACTGCTTGGGTGCTTGCTTTAGGCCGTACAGGGACTTCAATAACTTACAAACTTTACCCTCTTGACCATTTACAATAAACCCATCAGGCTGATCCATGTAGATCTCTTCCTCAAGCTCTCCATTTAGGAAGGCTGTCTTAACATCCATCTGATGAATGATAAAACCATGTGAGGCAGCCAGGGATATCAACACACGAATGGTCGTCAATCGAGCAACAGGTGAGTAAGTATCAAAGTAATCTTCTCCTTCTTTCTGTGTATAACCCTTAGCAACAAGCCTAGCTTTGTACTTCTCAATTGTACCATCAGGCCTCAGCTTCTTTTTAAACACCCATTTGCAGCCCACAGGTTTGCAACCAAATGGACGGTCAACCACTTCCCACGTTCCATTGGACATAATGGAGTCCATCTCACTTTGCACTGCCTCCTTCCACATGTCAGAATCAGAAGAGGAATATGCCTCAGCAACGGTTGTGGGAGTGTCATCCACGAGATATATAATAAAGTCTTCTCCAAAGGATTTTGCAACTCTTTGCCTCTTACTCCTTCGAGTGACAGTATTATCATCCTCCTCAGGATTTTGCTCAAGCTCATGGGTGTTATCATCAGCATGTATATTCGATTCATGAAATTCAGGAACAGGATCATGACTAGACACGCTAGATGCACCTATTTTCATTGGAAATTCATTCTCAAAGAACGTGGCATCTCTAGACTCCATGACCGTTCCAACAGCCATATCAGGAGCACTAGAATTTATTATTAAAAACCGATAGCCCACACTATGAATGGCATAGCCTAGGAGAACACAATCTACAGTTTTTGGTCCAAGCTTTCGCTTTTTGTTTATTGGCACGTTCACTTTGGCCAAACAACCCCAAACGCGAAGATAAGAAATATTTAACCTCTTTTTCTCCCATTCTTCAAATGGAGTGATTTCTTTGTTCTTTGTGGGCACTCTATTTAGGACATGATTCGCAGTTAAAATTGCCTCACCCCACCATTCCTTAGATAAACCAGCTGTTTCCAACATGGCATTCACCAAGTCAGTTAGAGTGCGGTTCTTTCTCTCAGCAATCCCATTGGATTGTGGTGAGTATGGAGGTGTCCTCTCATGAATTATACCGTGCACCGCGCAAAACTCAGAAAATTCATTAGAGAAATATTCTCCCCCGCGATCGGACCGCAACCGTTTGATGTGCTTTTCAAGTTGATTCTCAGCCTCAGCTTTAAAGGTTTTAAAATAATGTAATGCCTCATCTTTTGTTTTAATTAGGTACACATAGCAATATCGAGTGCAATCATCTATGAACGTTATGAAGTATCTCTTACCACCTTTTGTCAAAATTCCGTTCATTTCACAAATATCGGAATGGATGAGTTCAAGTGGTGCCAACTCTCTCGCCATAGCTGCCTTGTGAGGCTTGCGAGGTTGTTTTGCCTCAACGCATGTATGACATTTGGAGCTTTTGGCAACGTCAAATTTAGGAATTAAATTCAAACCAGCTAAGCGGGACATGCAACCAAGATTAACATGACATAACCGAGAATGCCAAACATTCATCTCAACATTAACGTTATTAACGACATTATTCACTGCAAGAGGTAAAGTATCAACCAAAGACAAGCGGAACAAGCCTCCGCTCTCATAGCCTTTTCCAACAAAGGTTCCATACTTTGACATAACACATTTATTCGACTCAAACACAAGTTTAAAACCGTCTCGACATAGCAGAGAGCCACTAATAAGATTTTTCCTTATTGAGGGGACATGATGCACGTTCTTGAGTTGCACGGTCTTCCCCGAAGTAAGCTTCAGATCCACCGTACCAACACCATGAACACCAGCACGCGCGCCATTCCCCATCAGCAAGGCTCCACTCCTCTCGGCCTGGTAAAAAGAAAACAAGGACTTATCACCACACACATGTATATTTGCACCTGTATCAACCCACCAATCAGGTGAGGAACAAACTGTAAATGCAGATAAATTACCGTACCCAGAAGCATCTGCATCAGTCTCAATGGTGTTGACTGTCTTCGCCTTTGGTGGGGGCTTCCACTTAGCCTCAGGACACTCTCTAGAGAAGTGCCCAGTGTTCCCACAAGTGAAGCAGTTCATCTTTGCCTTGTCTAATCCCATCTTCTTATTATTGCCTTTCTTGAAGAAGGTAGTGGATTTCTGCTTAAGCTCCTGTTGGGGCTTCTTCTTTTGTGGCTTAGGACGAAACTTTTGCACCACATGTGCACTAGTAGTCGCCTCACCATTCCCGCCCTTGCTCTTTCCCTTAACATCCTTTGCTCTTGCCTTGTCCTCAACATCAAGAGTGCCCACAAGTTCAGCAATGCTAAACTGCTGCCTCTTGTGTTTCAAGGTAGTAGCAAAATCAGTCCAGGAAGGTGGCAGCTTAGCAATAATGCACCCTGCCACGAACCTGTCAGGGAGAGGACAGCCGTACAGCTCCAATTCCTTCACCAGTCCCTGTATCTCATGAGCCTGTTCGACTACAGGACGGTTATCAACCATCTTGTAGTCATGGAACTGCTCCATGATGTACAGCTCAGAACCGGCGTCGGATAGACCGTACCGGGCCTCAAGGGCTTCCCACACAGCTCTACCAGTCGGGAGTGGTATGTAGGCATCAACCAGAGAATCATTGATGATGCTCAACAGTGTAGCCTTGCACATGGTCTCAGCATGTCCCCAAGCCTGTTCATCCTCATCGGATCTCACAGTAGCAGGCTGCTCATTGAGCACATGACCACAGCGCATGGCCGACAACCACAGAAGGGCTTTCTCACGCCACCTCTTGTAGTGAGTGCCCTCAAACGGCGTAGGCTTTAGCATGCCCGCAAAGCCAACAGATGAAAATGGCCTGAAATTACGTTTTTGGATTGTTGACAAATAAGGCATTTTCATATTTATTTTAATCCATAAAAATAACGCAATAAAAAAGAGAGTGGTAGAGCCGAAACATATGTGAAACATTGTTTTACATAGCTGAAGCATCATAGACATGATCGTTTTATATAACTGAAGCATCACAGACATGATCACAAATATAAAAGATGTGTTCTCAAATATTAAGATCATGATGATCACAAAATTAAAAGGAACCAGAAAACCAGTACTGGCAAAATCATCCAAATCAACCAAACAGAGCATGTTGAATATTAAAGCAATATTGCCTAGGAACATCATGATACTGATAATGAAACTCAGAAGAGGGTGAAGGAGATTATACCCTGCGGCGGAGCCGCTCGCACCAGGAAAAGCCATGGTGGTGCTTTGCTGTTGTAGTCGTCCCGCTCGATGCAGTGCAGAAAAGGATGCCGTGAAGAGGCACCGCTACAGGTTCACCAGCGAGTAGTCGTGCCACCACCGACACTCCCCAAAAACGTAATCGCCCGTCTTCACCCGAGCAGGTGAAGCTCACGACGGAGATGCGTTCCGGAGGCCTACTCTTCCATCTCTGGTGCTCGCCGGAGGTGGAACGGGAAGAACTTGCGCTGCTGGAAAGTGGTGTATTTCGCCAAGCGAGATTAACCGAGAGGGGAGGATTTGTTTTATAGCCAGAGACCAGAAGACGAGAAGCCGACGGCACCGAGGGGTCACACCTCCCTTCTGCGGTGGGAGAGACGGAGACGGAGAGCCAGGAGTCACAGGAGTTACCAGAAACTCCTCCAATCAATTCCAATCAATTCGGGAGTTACCAGAAACTCCTCCAATCAATTCCAATCAATTCGGGAGTTACAAAAATAAAGGCCTCGCCCGCCCGTCCGCTCGCTCGCCGCCGCCCGCCTGCCTGCCTGCCTGCCTGCCTCGCCTCGCCTCGCCACGCCACGCCACGCCCACGCGCACGCCCACGCGCACGGGCACGGGCTCGGGCCGGGCCGGGCGGCGGCGGCGGCGGCGCGCGCGCGCGCGTGTGGCATCCAGGTGATCCTCTTTTACTTCTCAAATAGACCGGCCAATGACCAAGTATTTAAGTAGAGTCGCCTCTCGATTAAATTCCCATATGGTACAAAACCATTAATGCACATGTACGGACCATAGAGTTTAATAGAGTTATTAAATAAATGGGCCAAGCCCATAATATCTAACAATCCCCACCAAACTCTAGGGTACGCAGTTTGGAGTTCTCAGAACCACATTCCTTTTATATATCAGTGTTTCGATGGAGACTGTTAAGTTGAACATCCATCTAGAAAGCTAGCTACACTCATCCACAACTGAACAATGGACAGAACCTTGAATTGACAGTTTTGTGTGAGATGAGTTTCACATAGCCTCTTAACTGATACTAGGCTGCCAAGTGCCTTCCCTTTGTTTGAAGCATATAAGTCACACTTCGAGGCCTTTTCATGAGCATCTAGAGATTACCCACATCTCATAGATTGTGACTAGCAATCGAGCTCATATAGGTGTGTTCCTTATAGGATGTTCTGTAGGACAACATCCCCGCTATACCAAACCGCTCGGATCACATTAAGAACTTAATCATCCTGCCTAACAGTATTGGAGAGACGGTGCATCTCCAACAAACTGAGCTATAATCTAAGGGGTCTCTCCCTCAGTCAATCAACAGCTTGTTTCGCCATCCTAATTCACGGGATCTCCGATCACATAGGATAGGTTACCACTGTTGATGGCTCTATGTGGGTCTCAAACCCAGTTCTCTCGATGCACCTTCTATCACATTGCGTGACAGACCCTTAGTGAATTGATCTGCCAGATTATTTGATGTATGGACATAGTCCAATGCAATTACTCCGGAGTTTCTCAGTTTTCTGACAGTCTTCAAACGTCTCTTCACATGCTTTGTGGACTTCATGTTATCCTTAGAACTATTTACCTTAGTGATCACAGTTTGATTATCACAGTTCATGGAAATTGCCGGGATTGGTTTCTCAACAATCGGCAAATCCATCAGGAGATCACGGAGCCACTCTGCCTCAGCACTAGCGGTATCCAATGCAGTCAGTTCTGCTTCCATTGTAGACTTCGTTAAGATAGTCTGCTTGCAAGACTTCCAAGAAACAGCACCACCTCCAAGTAGGAACACGTATCCACTCGTGGCATACAACTGATCCGCATCAGAAATCCAATTAGCATCACAATAACCCTCTAGTACCCTCGGATACCCGGAAAAGTGAATGCCGTAACTCATTGTCCCTTTCAAATAGCGTAGCACTCTCTCAAGAGCATTCCAGTGAGTATCTCCCGGATTTGACACAAACCGGCTCAGTTTGCTTACAGCGAACGAGATATCAGGCCTGGTTGCGCTAGCTAGGTACATAAGAGAACCAATTATCTGTGAATATCTCAATTGGTCTCTTGCAATTCTGTGATTTTTCCTCAAATGAACACTTGGATCGTACGGAGTAGGAGCAGGCGTACACTCACTATACCCAAATCGGTTCAAGACCTTTTCCACATAGTGAGATTGCATAAGAGTTACCCCACCATTTCCTTCCTCCCTTGAAAGCTTAATGTTGAGAATAACATCAGCCTCTCCTAAGTCTTTCATCTCAAAGTTACTCGACAAAAATTCTTTTACTTCTTTAATCACATTTAGATTGTTGCCAAATATTAATATATCATCCACATATAGGCATAGAATCACACCATCACCACCACCAAACCGATAATATACACATTTATCAGCTTCATTCACAACAAAGCCGGCTGATGTTAAAGTTTTATCAAACTTCTCATGCCACTGCTTGGGTGCTTGCTTTAGGCCGTACAGGGACTTCAATAACTTACAAACTTTACCCTCTTGACCATTTACAATAAACCCATCAGGCTGATCCATGTAGATCTCTTCCTCAAGCTCTCCATTTAGGAAGGCTGTCTTAACATCCATCTGATGAATGATAAAACCATGTGAGGCAGCCAGGGATATCAACACACGAATGGTCGTCAATCGAGCAACAGGTGAGTAAGTATCAAAGTAATCTTCTCCTTCTTTCTGTGTATAACCCTTAGCAACAAGCCTAGCTTTGTACTTCTCAATTGTACCATCAGGCCTCAGCTTCTTTTTAAACACCCATTTGCAGCCCACAGGTTTGCAACCAAATGGACGGTCAACCACTTCCCACGTTCCATTGGACATAATGGAGTCCATCTCACTTTGCACTGCCTCCTTCCACATGTCAGAATCAGAAGAGGAATATGCCTCAGCAACGGTTGTGGGAGTGTCATCCACGAGATATATAATAAAGTCTTCTCCAAAGGATTTTGCAACTCTTTGCCTCTTACTCCTTCGAGTGACAGTATTATCATCCTCCTCAGGATTTTGCTCAAGCTCATGGGTGTTATCATCAGCATGTATATTCGATTCATGAAATTCAGGAACAGGATCATGACTAGACACGCTAGATGCACCTATTTTCATTGGAAATTCATTCTCAAAGAACGTGGCATCTCTAGACTCCATGACCGTTCCAACAGCCATATCAGGAGCACTAGAATTTATTATTAAAAACCGATAGCCCACACTATGAATGGCATAGCCTAGGAGAACACAATCTACAGTTTTTGGTCCAAGCTTTCGCTTTTTGTTTATTGGCACGTTCACTTTGGCCAAACAACCCCAAACGCGAAGATAAGAAATATTTAACCTCTTTTTCTCCCATTCTTCAAATGGAGTGATTTCTTTGTTCTTTGTGGGCACTCTATTTAGGACATGATTCGCAGTTAAAATTGCCTCACCCCACCATTCCTTAGATAAACCAGCTGTTTCCAACATGGCATTCACCAAGTCAGTTAGAGTGCGGTTCTTTCTCTCAGCAATCCCATTGGATTGTGGTGAGTATGGAGGTGTCCTCTCATGAATTATACCGTGCACCGCGCAAAACTCAGAAAATTCATTAGAGAAATATTCTCCCCCGCGATCGGACCGCAACCGTTTGATGTGCTTTTCAAGTTGATTCTCAGCCTCAGCTTTAAAGGTTTTAAAATAATGTAATGCCTCATCTTTTGTTTTAATTAGGTACACATAGCAATATCGAGTGCAATCATCTATGAACGTTATGAAGTATCTCTTACCACCTTTTGTCAAAATTCCGTTCATTTCACAAATATCGGAATGGATGAGTTCAAGTGGTGCCAACTCTCTCGCCACAGCTGCCTTGTGAGGCTTGCGAGGTTGTTTTGCCTCAACGCATGTATGACATTTGGAGCTTTTGGCAACGTCAAATTTAGGAATTAAATTCAAACCAGCTAAGCGGGACATGCAACCAAGATTAACATGACATAACCGAGAATGCCAAACATTCATCTCAACATTAACGTTATTAACGACATTATTCACTGCAAGAGGTAAAGTATCAACCAAAGACAAGCGGAACAAGCCTCCGCTCTCATAGCCTTTTCCAACAAAGGTTCCATACTTTGACATAACACATTTATTCGACTCAAACACAAGTTTAAAACCGTCTCGACATAGCAGAGAGCCACTAATAAGATTTTTCCTTATTGAGGGGACATGATGCACGTTCTTGAGTTGCACGGTCTTCCCCGAAGTAAGCTTCAGATCCACCGTACCAACACCATGAACACCAGCACGCGCGCCATTCCCCATCAGCAAGGCTCCACTCCTCTCGGCCTGGTAAAAAGAAAACAAGGACTTATCACCACACACATGTATATTTGCACCTGTATCAACCCACCAATCAGGTGAGGAACAAACTGTAAATGCAGATAAATTACCGTACCCAGAAGCATCTGCATCAGTCTCAATGGTGTTGACTGTCTTCGCCTTTGGTGGGGGCTTCCACTTAGCCTCAGGACACTCTCTAGAGAAGTGCCCAGTGTTCCCACAAGTGAAGCAGTTCATCTTTGCCTTGTCTAATCCCATCTTCTTATTATTGCCTTTCTTGAAGAAGGTAGTGGATTTCTGCTTAAGCTCCTGTTGGGGCTTCTTCTTTTGTGGCTTAGGACGAAACTTTTGCACCACATGTGCACTAGTAGTCGCCTCACCATTCCCGCCCTTGCTCTTTCCCTTAACATCCTTTGCTCTTGCCTTGTCCTCAACATCAAGAGTGCCCACAAGTTCAGCAATGCTAAACTGCTGCCTCTTGTGTTTCAAGGTAGTAGCAAAATCAGTCCAGGAAGGTGGCAGCTTAGCAATAATGCACCCTGCCACGAACCTGTCAGGGAGAGGACAGCCGTACAGCTCCAATTCCTTCACCAGTCCCTGTATCTCATGAGCCTGTTCGACTACAGGACGGTTATCAACCATCTTGTAGTCATGGAACTGCTCCATGATGTACAGCTCAGAACCGGCGTCAGATAGACCGTACCGGGCCTCAAGGGCTTCCCACACAGCTCTACCAGTCGGGAGTGGTATGTAGGCATCAACCAGAGAATCATTGATGATGCTCAACAGTGCAGCCTTGCACATGGTCTCAGCATGTCCCCAAGCCTGTTCATCCTCATCGGATCTCACAGTAGCAGGCTGCTCATTGAGCACATGACCACAGCGCATGGCCGACAACCACAGAAGGGCTTTCTCACGCCACCTCTTGTAGTGAGTGCCCTCAAACGGCGTAGGCTTTAGCATGCCCGCAAAGCCAACAGATGAAAATGGCCTGAAATTACGTTTTTGGATTGTTGACAAATAAGGCATTTTCATATTTATTTTAATCCATAAAAATAACGCAATAAAAAAGAGAGTGGTAGAGCCGAAACATATGTGAAACATTGTTTTACATAGCTGAAGCATCATAGACATGATCGTTTTATATAACTGAAGCATCACAGACATGATCACAAATATAAAAGATGTGTTCTCAAATATTAAGATCATGATGATCACAAAATTAAAAGGAACCAGAAAACCAGTACTGGCAAAATCATCCAAATCAACCAAACAGAGCATGTTGAATATTAAAGCAATATTGCCTAGGAACATCATGATACTGATAATGAAACTCAGAAGAGGGTGAAGGAGATTATACCCTGCGGCGGAGCCGCTCGCACCAGGAAAAGCCATGGTGGTGCTTTGCTGTTGTAGTCGTCCCGCTCGATGCAGTGCAGAAAAGGATGCCGTGAAGAGGCACCGCTACAGGTTCACCAGCGAGTAGTCGTGCCACCACCGACACTCCCCAAAAACGTAATCGCCCGTCTTCACCCGAGCAGGTGAAGCTCACGACGGAGATGCGTTCCGGAGGCCTACTCTTCCATCTCTGGTGCTCGCCGGAGGTGGAACGGGAAGAACTTGCGCTGCTGGAAAGTGGTGTATTTCGCCAAGCGAGATTAACCGAGAGGGGAGGATTTGTTTTATAGCCAGAGACCAGAAGACGAGAAGCCGACGGCACCGAGGGGTCACACCTCCCTTCTGCGGTGGGAGAGACGGAGACGGAGAGCCAGGAGTCACAGGAGTTACCAGAAACTCCTCCAATCAATTCCAATCAATTCGGGAGTTACCAGAAACTCCTCCAATCAATTCCAATCAATTCGGGAGTTACAAAAATAAAGGCCTCGCCCGCCCGCTCGCTCGCTCGCCTGCCTCGCCACGCCCACGCCCACGCGCACGGGCTCGGGCCGGGCCGGGCGGCGGCGGCGGCGGCGCGCGCGCGCGCGTGTGGCATCCAGGTGATCCTCTTTTACTTCTCAAATAGATCGGCCAATGACCAAGTATTTAAGTAGAGTCGCCTCTCGATTAAATTCCCATATGGTACAAAACCATTAATGCACATGTACGGACCATAGAGTTTAATAGAGTTATTAAATAAATGGGCCAAGCCCATAATATCTAACAAATGCAAGGCTACTATCTCCATGCTTTTTTTTCTTCTATATGGCGTCCAAGCCTACCTGGCATGACGAGACTACCAGCCAACCTGTCGCCTTGGGCGTGCTCTTAGGTGGCTTCACTCTTGTAGTTCAAAAGGCGGCTTTTGCTCTCTAGCTTATCTCGTGTAACCATTTTCTTGAGTTAGTGAAAAGCTAGAGAATCCATGGCTTAAACTATCAAGAAGTCTTGCCAAACAGACATGGGTTCACTTCACAAACACACACAAAAAAAGATGTTTACGTTGTTAATCATAAGGAGACGATATGAGCTATCACACTCGACCACATGAGCCCAAGTTCAATTATAATCACGTGTTCGATCGTGCACGTGTTGACCCTTAGCTCTCGTAGTTTTGTTATTGCCCTTGGCTGCGTCATCGGCGCTAGGTCCACTTATGCCGCCCTCCTCTCTACGTGTTTCTTTTTGTGACCGCTTTCTCTGAAAACATAATACCATTACATATCAGTGTCAAAAGATAATCTAGTTTAAAACAAAATACCGCAAAGGGTTCATCCTAAAAACTCGACACACTCATGTGTATAGGAGTTGCAAATAAGAGACGGAAATACTTTGAGTAGAGCGTCCATTTCGTCCGGACGCGTGTTGGTGGGCCTCGATGTCCGTCCGAATGGTCCAACAGGCAACACTGCCATCCGCACAGATGGTCCGGACATGCTGCATCGCGTCCGAGCGCCGCCGTTGCTTGCCTTCCTGTTCCCCCACCGCCACTCACCACTCGCCGCAAAGTTCTTCGAGCCGGTGTGGCGTGGTCCACGGCGACAGCTCCGGCTCCGCGTTCTTCACCGCACCCGGCCGCTTGCCTGCCGCCATCCTTCCTCTCCATTGCACCTGAGCGCTGCTTGTTGGCTACCGCAGTTTCCCACCAGGTAGGCCATGGCTGCCGGCGACACCATGTTTCAAGTGTTTCAGAAGTTGTTTTCAAGTGTTTTATCTGGATGTTGCGTATGTTGCAATGGCTATATACGCATGTTGCAAGTATATGTTTCAAGTGTTTCAGTTATTTCAAACGTATGTTTCAAGTGTTTCATCTGGATGTTGCAGAAGTATATCTAGATGTTGCATAACATGCATGTTGCAAGTGTATGTATGTATGTTGCAAGTGTTTTATTTGATGTTGCAAAACTAGATCTGGATGTTGCATGCGTTTGCAATGATTTTGAAGTGTTTTCATGTGTTTTTGTAAGTGTTTCAGACGTATGTTACAAGTATTTCATCTAGATATTGTAAAAGTAGATATGATGTCACACATGTTGCACTGGAACTACCTGCAGCAGCTGCTGGGGAGTTGGAAAACATACGATGCACGAGCGGTCCCTGCCTGCAAGCGAGTGGAAAGTACGAGGCACGAGCGACGAGCGGCCTTCTCGTGTTGTCGGTCGAGCGAGCGATGCGCGTGGTCTAGGTGGTGCGGCCCCACATGAGTGCACCAGGGTGCATGGAAAACGAGGTAATGACACCGGTGTCTATCTGGATGTCCTGGGCTAAGGCCTCTTTGGAATCTAGGATAGGAAAAACACATGATAGGAAAAAATACATGAATAGAATAGGATTGCATATGGAAAATAAGGATTCAAGATCATAGGAAATTTTGGATTGGTGGTTGTTTGGATGAACACAGGGATTTCGTAAGAATGGAAAACTTAGGAAACTTAAATCACCTGTCATTAGAAAGAATTGCAAAGATATTATTGTATCGTACATATACGTGGTCATCCTAAGCCATGCCGCTGTAACCGCCGCCATAAAAAAGAAAAGAAAAGAAAAACTCGATCTTATCCTCTCCCACATTTGTTTTCATCCGCTCGCCGTCTCTCAGAGTCCATCGCAGGCAGGACGCGCGCGCGACCATCCGAGTAGCTGACAGATGCGGAATGAGCGAGCTCGACCTACGGTGCGGCAAGCACGGTGCAGCAGCCCGGAGCGTTGAGGCGCTCGAGCTCTAACGCGGCTGGCGGGCGAGCAAAGACGAGCTCGAGCTCGCACTGGCCGGGCGGGCGGCCGACGACGAGTTGCAGCGGCGGCAGGCGGCCGGACCAGCGCTTTGAGCTCCTTTGCTTTTTTTTTTAACTTAGTTGTTTGGTTTGCTGAAACTTGGTTGAAATTAGTTGAAAAATACTATTTTTATTGAAATATTGGAAGAAAAAAAAAACTGTTCTAATAAAAAAAACGAACATAGGTAAGTCGAACAGGCCTATGCCGTGCTTCTGCGATGAGGTCGCTGGACGTGGTTACGCAAAGGAATGGAAAAAAAAGAGGTCGGCGTGGATGTTTGTTTCCTCCGTTTTTTCGCTTAGGAATATTTCCTCCGTTTTTCCTATGATCGATTCCTGCGATCCAAAGGGGTAAACAGTGCCCAACCAATTCCTTACGATCTCGAATCCTACGTTTCGCCCTCAATCCAAAGGAGCCCTAACCAGAGGAAAAAAAAACAAAAAGACTACACAACCGTTGCGTGAAGCAAGCACAGACATGTGGGCCCAAAACATTCCGTAACCGGACCCACATGTCACCGCGTCCACGTGCTCCTCCTCTGCTCTGATTTTTTTAAAATTTTAATATTTTTTAAACTAATTTTAAATCTAACACAGTCGGGTTTTTTTAAACTAACACTTTTGGCCGCGTCTATTTCTCTGGCGCGGCCAAATGCCTGTGCCGCGTCATGCATGGTGGCGTGGCAGAGGGCTAACGTGGCGGCGACCGGAATCGCTGACCGCTGACGGGGCAGGGCCTGCCGCGCCACCGATCTTGGCGCGGCACTGCCGCGCCCTGATCTGTGGCGCGGCAGAGCCGAATAAAACCCCTGCCGCGGCCCGCATTCGTCAGTGGCTGAGCCGCCGTTGTTGCCCGAGCAGCGCAGCAAGGCCGCCTGGCCGCCGCGGCCACGTCCGCCCACGCCAGCCCGTCGGCCGCCGCGTCCGCCCGTGCCAGCCAGCCCGCCGTCGAGCCCGCACGCCGGCGTGCCACCCCCTCCAGCCACGCACGGCGGCTACCCACCGAGGACTGCACCCGCGCCTCCCGACCCAGTCTAGCGCGCTGCAGCAAGATACTCCCCTAATAAAGTTAGTAAAATTATTAAAGTATAGTTAGTATAGTTAGTAAAGTTAGTTAGTTTAGTTAGTATAGGTAATATAGTAAGTTAGTATAGGTAGTAAAGTTAGGTAGTTTAGTTAGTACAGTTATTGAGTCTAGTTATACATTGGATTTAGTCTAATTAGTTGTTGTAGTTAGCCTTGTATAGATGTTAATATTAGATTAGTTAGTATAGTTATAGTTAGAATATGTATTAATATTACTATGGACGTTACGTACGACGATTTCGATGACTTGATGAAGTTTCTTGAAATGCTTTTGCAGATGGATTGTTGTGTTAGAGTTTTGTATGGAGAAAGTGTTAGGAGAGAAGATGGTATGTTCGAGGATATGGAAGAAGAATTGGAATGGTTTGATGAACCTCCTAGCTTCAACGACCTTTGTGTCCGTTTGAATGCAAAGTTTGACGGTGATTTCACACTGAAGGGGAGGTTTGATACTGGGAAGACTAGGGCACACTATGTTCTCATGCCCTTGTGCGACCCTGCTCACTAGTCCCGCTACACTAGGGTTCTCTAAGGTTCCAGTGTGTCCATAGCTGAGGTGGTGGTGGAGAATGGGTACATGATGCAGGGTGTTCAGGATGGCCCGTCCATTGACGGTGTTGGAGGCAATGAGCAAGAATTGGGGGTCGAAGGGGAAACAACTCAGGGTAACATGGATTTGGATAGTCAGTTGACGCAGGAGCAGTTTCATTCAACTACAGTAGGTTGTATAAGTAATGACTTCGATGTGAATGATTTCGAACGGAAAGAGGAGGAGGAGGACAGGATTGGTGATGTAGTTAGTAGTGATTCAGACAATTCTGATGACGACCAAGGAGGTACAGATGCTATGCCAACACCGGCTAATGCCATACCAGTACCGGTTCATACTATGCCATTATCAGTACCAACTGAGGTTTTGCATGGTGTCCAGGCTCAGGGTAGACTAGTCACAGATTTGGCTACAGATGATACCCCCTATAATTCATGGGCCAGAATTAGCGAAGCGCAGCAGTATGTTCCACCACCACCTTACACAGCAACCGAGCTTGAGCAACTAAGGTCCAAGAACGTACCTTTCATGAACGTTCCGAATTATAGGGATATCAGCATGACGGATATGGCAGTTTGTGACACCGGTCTCTAGATGTGTAGGAATTCATTGTATAATCATGAGAAAGAAACCCTTAGGAAGGGGATGATATTCAACACAATGTCAGAGATGAAACTCTTCTTTTAGAACTGTTGTGTACCACCATAGGTCGTACACCATCACTCATTTGGACCAGGAGTTGAGGTACCACGTGATATGTAAAAATGGTTGTACGTAGAGGTTAAATGCACGAAAGAGACAGAGTGAAGGCAAGTGGAGGATAACTAAAGTTGTCGAACCCCACACTTGCCTAGACAATAGGGGGAAGGAAAATCATCAGCAGCTCACTGCATGTTACCTTGCCCGTCGTATATTGGGGCTCGTTGATGATAATAATGACATCTCGATGTCTTCTTTACAACAGTCCATATCTAGATTCGTTTGGTACGATGTGACGTACGGAAAGGCTTGGCGTGCTAAGCAAATTGCTCTGGCGATTAAATGGGGTACTTGGGAGGAAGCGTACAACAGGGTGCCCCACATCTTATATGCAATGCATTACTACAACCCTAGCTTAAAATGGTTTATGGATATCAGAGGGATGTTTTTTCGGGACCCATTGAGGCACGTCCTCTATTGTGTGTTCTGGTCATTCACGCAAACGGAACATACATTCTAGTTTTGTCGATCAGTCATACTTGTTGATGGCATTTTCCTGACAGGAAAGTACAGGGGCACCTTGATGATGGCTGCTGCTGTTGATCCTGAGGACCAGATAGTACCCATGGCTTTTGCTTTGGCAGAGAGAGAACAATGAATCGTGGTCATGGTTCATGCGGCTTCTACGTGTGCAAGTGTTTGGCCCAACTCGCACTATATGTTTGATCTTGGACCATCACGCAGGGCTTCCTAATGCTGCAGCTGAGCATATAGATGGGTTCTCGCCTCTAGTATATAGATGGTGCATGAGACACTTTGCAGCTAATTTCTAGCGGCGTCAGCAGAAGCAGGAGGTATGTGACAAGGTAAAGGCTCTATGTTGTATACATATAGAGCACTAGTTCAAGGAGACAAAGAGAGAACTAGACAAGATGGTAAATGCAACGGGGAAGGCCTGGTTAGAGGCGTAGATGGAACAAAAGGCTCAATGGGCGTTAGCATATGACGAGGGGGGCTTCAGGTATGGCATCATGACTACTAACTCCTCGGAGTCCTTCAACCGTGTATTCAGCGGAGTTCGATCGTTGCCTGTGTCTGGAATTGTTGAGTTCTCCTTTCATAAGTGCAACGAATATTTTGTGAAGAGATGGGAACTTGCACAGAGGAATATAGCTGAGCAGGGGCATTTTGGAAAGGCCAGAGCTGAACATTTGAAGGAGGCCGAGGAATTGGCCAAGCAGCACACCGCCGAGCCGTATGGACCCCGCCGCCATATCTTTAGTGTACGGGGCAAGGGTGGCACAAGCTTGGGCGGCGAACGTTATGGCGGACGAAACTACCGAGTTGATCTTGAAAAGGTAGAGTGCAGTTGCAACGTCCCTTAGATCATTCATGCCCCTTGCTCTCATATGATCATGGCCTGCAGGGTTCACGGATACAACTATGAGGATATGCCATATATGTCACCCTTGTATCTCCGTTTGAACACCATTAGTATTTGGGAGATGAGCTTCGAGTCATACCTTGACCCGACATAGTGGCCACCTTATAATGGTTATGACTATGTGCCGCATCCAGATCTAATGAAGGTAGGGAAGGGTAGGAGGAAGAAGAAGTGACTCAAGGGGGACATGGACGCTATGAGAGGGTACGACGAAGACATATACGACGGGGGAGACTTCAATGAGACCCGTGGTAGGAATCTTTGCTCCGTTTGCAAACAATCTGGCCACAAGGCTAACCGGCATAGAAGACAGGGGCAGTAGGTGATTTCGTATTGTGTTCGTACTGCATAACAAGTAGTTCAAATTTTGCAATGCTACATAATGTTAATCTGAATATTGTTAATTTGAATACTCTAACCCTTTTTTATCAATTTGTAATAGGATGGCCCCTCCCATGCGCGCACCAGTTGTACCCCCTTCTTGAGGTGGAGTACGATGACCCCCTTCTTCCACCGGACGACGAGGTTTCCAAGAGGCATTCGAGAGATCCTTACATTACTAGGACTTAGTTCATTACGCCAAACTTATGTCGAACGAATATTGTCGTCGAAAACTTGCAGACTCATAAACTAATGAAAATGTTATGTGGCAACGTATCATCCATTTATTTGCTTCATGTTCGTTTCAACTTGCGCACGGTCACGGCACCACTTGTAGTTTTGTGCAACACCGACAACAACTCAATTGAAGCTGGATGTTGTCTGTCCGCGTCACTGCCGCGTCGTCGTCTATGGTGCGGCACTGACGCGCGCGTGTAGTATGGTGCGACACTGATGCACCGTGGACTCTGGCGTGGTAGAACCTGGGCTATGGCGCGACCGAACCAGTGGGCTACGACGCTGTATTCGAGATAATTTCACCCGATTATGTTCATTTTAGAAATTTTGAACGCATGATACAAATAGATATGATCACTTAAGATCAATCATGGGTAATCCGAGTACATGACACATGGGTACAATACATTAGTAGTTCAAATGGAATATAAGACAACACAATGGAATTTCTACTACATAGCTACATTGATCATTAATAAAGCATGGAACTAATAGTCGGCGCAATTAAAACCCCTCAGTCAGAAACATACTAAGTAAGCAACTCGTTGTCCGAGTACCAATCCTCAATCATAACCCTGTTGCTGTGGCTAGGCTCACCTACATTGCCCTGATCTATCTTTTGCCTATAGTAAGCGGCCTCTGCTTCATCTGTGGCCTCTGCGGCCTGAGTGAAGAACACATCGTCATCCTCCTCCGCCTGCAAGCCCGCCTCTGCTAGAGCGATGAGCTCACTCAGTCTGTCAGTGTCGTCCTCAGCCTCCTCCACTCGCAAGCCCGCCTCTGCTAGAGCGATGAGCTCGCTTAGTCTACCAGTGTCATCTTCAGCCTCATCCGCCTGCAAGCCCGCCTCTGCTAGAGCGATGAGCTCGCTCAGTCTGTCAGTGTTGTCCTCATCCTCGTCCCCCTCATTAGACAACATAATCGGTGATTCAACGGTGCGACCATCTCGCTTTCTGTGCTCATCTAACTTCTTTTTCTCGTACCTTGCACGAGCCACCTCTACAACATGATCCTCGCTGCATCCAATCCCTTCATGTATAAAATACAATCAGTTAGCAACACGACTACATTACATTTAAAATCAGGCAACGAAAAAAGGCTTCGAAGTACTCACTGGCACATAATGAAACAACATGTTCGTTCAAGACCTGCATCTATACTCTTGTCTCCTCCCTTGCTTCCTTCCTTGCCCTCTCCTCCTCTAATGTCATTCGTATCTCCAATCCCCATTTGACAAGTCCAACGTCGATCGGGTTATAAATACCACGCTGTCTAGCAAACTCACGCATCTTGTCTTTATGATGTTTAACGAAAAGGTTGACGTAGTCAGGTCCATATCCCCTCTTTTGTGCAATTACTTGATTCCCCTTTAGTTCATCCAAGAACTTAGCTTGACCATTATAACATTCCCACCTGGATTTTCTAGTGCTCTGTTCAAACGATAAATTATATCATATACGTCTTAGCAAAAGAAACAAAATACGACTTCATGGTTACCACAAAAATAACCAACCTTATCATAGTCAATCATATGGCTGCAATAATGGCCTATTCCAAGCTCCGAAGGGACTAGACCGTAGTTGGATTTAACACCACATTCGCACTTGACTGGCGGTGCTTTGTAAATTAATCTTTCTGTCGGTGCAGAAAGTGACCAACTAGTGAATATTTGTAGTTTTTCTGTATGTTGTGATCAGAGGTGGCCTAGCACTCAACGACATAGGATTTATACTGGTTCAAGCAACGTGTCCTACGTCTAGTTGGGGTCGGTCGGTGACTTTATTCCTGAGCCTAGGTGCTCGAAGTTTGAAGTGGGGTAACAAACGAGAAGGAGAAAGATAGGGTGTACAAGAGGTCTGGTCAGCTCCGACCGGAAGGGCCGAGAGTGACAGGAACTTCGCTATGAGCTAGGTGTTCAAGCGTGTGCTTGCGATCGGAACTTGGTGGTTCTGTGGTTGTGAGCTATCGATCTAAGAAACTCTGGTCTACTGGAATCGGTCTTCGATCATTCAGTCCCCTCTGTTGGAGGGAGTGCATCCCCTTTTATAGATGAAGATGATGGCTTTACAGGTGAGAGGGAGAGTGTATGAATGTTTTTAAGCCTTGTTGCCCACGTTGATAAGGATTGGATAATGGTAGGCACCCACAACACTGTTAATGTCACTGTAGAATGTCAGGTGCACGTGGGAGGTTGCGCTATCTTCTTCAGGAAGGGTTGACGTCGGTACCTACAAAAACTGTTTGATGCCTAGAGGTATGTGAGGAGTCGCGATATGTACACCTGGTACGGTAAATCTTGGTGCCCATACCGCTATCGATGTCCAGAGACACGCGGGGGTCTTACCGTATGGGAGTTTTAGCGGCCCCTACAATACTGTAGAGGGAGATGTCGGCACCTACAATACTGTTTATGTTAGGTGGCTGCAGAGTACTGTTCTGTGCAGGATATGGTCCCTAGTATAGTGGTTTTGACTTGTGAGCCTTGCCTTGCCTTTCTCCGCACGCCTTCTGGTTCCTACCGAACGGGCGTCCCCGATCAGATGGCTCCAGTCGGCACTGAGTGCACCGGTCGGAGAAGAGCGGTGAGCAGGGTTCTTATGAGCCCCGATTGGAGGGACGCGGGGTCGGAGTCGGAGGTTGGGTTCGGGGTAGGTCTTCCGATCGGAGAGTCCATCCGGAGGCGGTTGAAGCCCGAATTGAGCGCTCCAGTCGGAGAGGTGGGCCGAAGTAGCTGACGAGCGGGCATTGCTCTTCTTGGGCCTGGCCTTCCGGTCGGTTGCTGGACCGTTCTTTTGCCCTGTTGTTTTTATATTCTTGGGCCGAGCCCTGGCGCGGAAGCCAGTCCCCGAGGGACCCTGGCTTTATGAACCCAACAGGAGCCCCCGGGTGATTCGGGTAGAATCGTCCAGGGGATTTTTGTCTTGTCGACGGGTGCGCGCGAGCGCACCCACGGGTGTAGCCCCCGAGCCCCTGGGCAGTTCGAGCGGAACCGTTTGGGGGGTTTTGTTTTAGCGGGCGTGTGTGCGTGTTTTTAGTCTGAGATGGAATTTTATCAACCAAGGTGTCGTTGTGCAGCTGAGGCATTTTTAGGCGTGAAGATTGGATTGAAACAGAACTTACTGATCTCGGATGCGCGCCATGGATTGGGCGAGGAAGTTTGTTTGGTAGTCAGATAGCTCACTGATCCTGTTGTCGGTGTGCGCCGTGGTTTTTGAAATGGTTAGTTCAGGGGACGAACGAGACCGAGTCCGTGGGTCCTAGTGTCATGGATTCTTTGGCCTTGGCACAGCCTAGGCAGCCGAGGTAGTTAGTTTAGTTAGTTTTCACGCGAGTTCGGAGTCGCGGTCCCTGGATTTTTGGAGCGCAGTCGGAAGCCAAGCCATTATGCGAGTTCAGAGTCACGATCCCTAGATTTTTGGAGTGCAGTGGGAAGTGAAGCCGTTACACGAGTTTGGAGTCACGGTCCCAAGCCGTAGCTGAATATCGTAGATTCTGTCGATGTGAGTTCGGAGTCACAGTCCCAAGCTGTAGCCGGATATCGTAGATCCTGTCAACGCAAGTTTAGAGTCATGGTCCCAAGCCATAGCCGGATATCGTAGATCCTGTCAACGTGAGTTTGGAGTCGCGGTCCCAAGCCATAGCCGGATATCGTAGTTCCTATCGACACGAGTTCGAAGTTGCGGTCCCAAGGTTTTTGGCGTTTAAGCCCCCAAGCCTTGTCGAGCCTTCGTGGGGTTAATGTGAGTTGTTTTGCGTTACCCCATCCGGTTCCTCACAACCGGAGGGGCTGAGTTTCATCGCTTGTCCCGATCGCTCGGGCTCGAAGACTAGCTCGGTGAGTTCGCTAACAGGTGTGATCGAGCAGAATCTGGGTCCATCGTTTGTGACGGGGTCGACATAGCCCTCTTGTGACATTACACTACTCCTTTACCTACAACCCGGCAGTTGACTAGGTCATTCTGGAGAGCGACCCGGGTGGCCAAATGGCCTCCCCTCGATGGAGATTCTATGGGTCTAGCGAGAGGTTCAGGATCGAACGAGAAGGTTGAGATGACTCGGTTTGCCGGACCAGGCAAAGGCCGCATGGTGCTCATCTATGGTTTTCTCCCCTGGCTCTGTTGTTTGCTCATGTTGAATGAGGCAACCGCCGCTTCATGATGCAACACGGAGCGTTCTGGTGCATTTCGCTGCACGTGCGATGCTTAGTTCATGAGCCCCCGGTAGATTCAGGGCCCGAATCGTCCGGGAGGCGCGGGCGTATGGAATGAGATGCGCATACGGATATATGAAATGATTTATAAGGAAATAGAGGGGTTCGGTACTGCTCACCTTGATGGCTAAAGCGACGGGGTTCAGAGGGCTTTAGTCGGAAATGTCCGATCGGGACCTACGTTCGTCAATCGTGGGTGAGTCCTTGTATGAACAGTTTTTGTATTAATGAGCACATGCTCACCTTGATGGCCTGGGTGACGGGGTTTTGGAAAGCTTTGATCAGAAATGTCCGACCGGAACCTTGACGACCTGAGTGATGGGGTTTGGAGAGCTTCAGTCAGAAATGTTCGACCGGGACCTGTGTTCGTCGCTCATGACGGAGTCGACATGGCCTACAGGGGGTGCCCCTTCGCTTCCTTTTCTATCATTCGGTGTCTATCGCTACCTATCATTTGGGTTCTTCTAGGTCTGGCCTAGGGAAGGGAGCTGCCTATGTGTGGTGGTGCTTCGGTTCCTGTGCCCGTCATGTGGTAGTGGTTGATCGTGTGGTAGTAGTGGGCCATGGCCAGGCCACGTCCCTTCTGATCAGGAGCCGTTCCGTCGGGCAGAGCACATCTCATCGGTCAGGGCACGTCTTATCTGCATTAAATGGAAAAGAGAGAAATTCTCGCTCCGTCATTCCAGCTTCCCTGATCGGTGCATCCTTCCCTAACCGCTGTTCCCTTTTCCTTAAGTAGGAGGGGGGAGAGGGTTTTTGTTCCGTTCTTTTGCCTGTTCTTCATCTACCGCCGCCTTCTCTCTTCCTTTTTGCCATGAGCGTTTCTGAGAGCCACGGAGGTTTCTAGGGAAGGAAGGGGAGAGAGCGAGGGAGAAGAGAGGAAGTCACTGAAATGTCAGACTAGAGGTCGTCCACCGTGAAGGCGTCGATGCTGGAGGCTTTCGTCACGAAGGGGTTTCTGCTGCCGTGGGAGGTGGCGCACTGGAGGGTCCCCGGGAGGGATGAGTTCCCGCAACCTCATCCCGATGAGGTGGTTTCTTTTCTTACCTTCCATGAGCATGGATTAGGATACCCCGCGCACTGGTTCCTGCGCGGGCTCCTCAACGAGTGGGGTCTGGAGCTGCAGCACCTCAATCCGACAGGGGTGCTACACATTGCTGGTTTCATCACCGTCTATGAGGCTTTCCTTGGGATGGAGCCGCATGTGGATCTCTTCCGCCTCTTCTTCTCCGGGAGAGCTATGACGGTGGGGAATTTGACCGAGACCACACCGGTGGGAGGGTTCGCCCTGCAGAAGAAGCCGAGCATGGGAGGTGACGAGGTGTGTGTCCCACGTACTCCCCATGCGACTCCAACCGGGGATGGCATGGGGAGTGGTTTTACATCCAGAATCCGGCGAAGGCGCCGTTTCTGGCGTTCACCGGTGGGAGGTCGGTGAAGCAGAAAAGTTGGTCATGGGGTTGCACTCGCACAGAGAGGCACAAGGTGGAGGTCATCGAGGAGGAGCTATGGAAGCTCATAAGGCTCGGCCTCGACAAGGTGCGGGTGTTCCACACCCTCTTCCGCCACCGGGTTGCGCCGTTGGAGGAGAGGATGCGGCCGATGTGGAGTACGGTGGCTGGTCGGACTCGAACCGTGTGTCATCAGAGGACGTGCCGGACGATGAGGTCTAGAGTCACCTTGGCCAGGTGCTACAGCTGAGGCCCAGGGATACGGTTGCAGGGAAACCCATACCGTTTAATGCCTCTGTCGTGTCTAACCTGGTATGATCCTTTATTTTGTTCGTGTTTCTTCCTCTGCTTTTGCTGTTTCTTGATCCCGAGGCATCCATTCCGTAGGGGCTTGAAAGATACAAGTCCCGGCCGTGCCTTCCTAAGGGACCAGAGGGAAGGGCCCAGCAAGCCGCCTAGAAGGAGGCGATAGACGCCCAGAAGAAGAAGAGAACCAGGGAGGTTCGACAGAAGGAAGAGAAGAAGAAGGAGGTCACCCAGCGCATGAGGGCTGGGGAACATAGGAGCGATGTCAAGTCAGAACTCACATCGGATGATCCTACGGACTTGGATGACATGGTCTTCTCCGATGAGGAGGAGAGTCAGGAGGTCGTCGTGACCTCGGTGGAGCATCGCGACCCTGCGACGGCGTCCGCTGGTGAGGAGCAGGAGGCCGCACGGTGTACGGAGGTTCCTACGTCGAGGAAACATCCTGCGAGTGCGTATGTCATCGGCGAATGGGTGGTGAAGCGGATGCAGTCACCGTGGCCCTCGGTGGCGTTGCCAGTTCCGTCGTCGCCTATGGCGGACGCAGCCGAGCGAGCCGGGCGGTCCGAGGAGCAGACTGGCACTCGTGTGCCAATGGGACTGGTGCCAACACCTGGCTCGTAGCCAGAGGAGGCCCTGCCTATCGTGGGTGCGGTCGAGCAGTCTGGGCGGTTTGAGGAGTAGACTAGCACCCGAGCGACGTGTGACTTATGGTTAGAGGATGCTCTGTCCACTGCTCCGGTCAGAGAGTCCCGAGCCGGCAGTCGTAGTGACCCGTAGGCCAGGCAGGAGCCAAAAGGGATGACTCCGCCCCCATCTAAAGTGAGGGGCATGGGTCATAGTCTGGGAGCAGCCCTTATCTCGTAGGTCCGTTGTCGTTGGGGCCTGCCTTCAGGGTTGTGCCGCTCACCTCCTGGTATGTTTCCCTTTGCTGCCCTTCGATCTTTTGCCGGTTGAGTCTTTTTGGAGTGTGACCCACCTGTAATTTCTGTCAATGGCCGGGGGATGCCGGGGTTGAGCACCGCACCGACCCCTGTGCAGGAGACTTGGAGGCCTACCCTGCAGCGTTCCCTCCTAGGGGTGGTGCCCCCCAGGGCAGCTGCTGATAAGGCAATGGCTGTGGCGACGGTGTTGGCGGCGATCCCGATGCCGATGGCGGGGGTTGTGTCTGAGGTAACCCTCATGGCCCCTCCTCTGCTAGTCATGGTGGAAGAGATGAGGGAGGGCGAGCTCCCTATCTCGTTGGGTGGAGGGCCGCACGGCTTATCCTTGCCGTCAGAGCCGAAGGCGCCAGAGGGAAGGGCGACCGGGACGGAGTTGGGACGCACGGCGGTGTTCCACGTGGGTGAGGTGGTGGAGATCCCGTCTGATGATGAGGTGGACATCACGGTGGAGCCACTGGTGTTGCCGCGGGAGCTGGCGGTGTCATTGTGGGAGCTGGCGGTGGTCTAGTTGGAGGCTGGGCCCTCCGGCGGTTCTCTAGAGGGTGACCTAGAGTGGCCCAGCCCTAAGGACCCTATCGAAGGCGAGGTTCATCCTTCGGGATTCCCGGGAGTGTTAGCTCTAGGACATTTTTGGGGGGCAAGGGCATGCCGCGGTGTCCGAGCTCACCAAGCTATCTGTGAAGCTTGAAAGCACCCAGAAAATAGGGTCAGTTCACTGGGCAGTTGGTTGAGGGTGACCTGCAGCTCGCCATGGAGGTGAGTTTCTGGTACTTGTCCTCAGCCTTGGAATCTTTCGTTAGTCGTCTTTAGCATGCTTGTTTTTTGTAGGATATAAGGAAGATGTCGTCCCGCAAATCTTCCTTCCTCCAGGCGGAACATGCCCGGATGGCTGAGCTCGAGCGCCAGGTAGAGTCTGCTCGCCGTGAGTCCCAGGACTGGGTGGCCAAGGCGGCCATGGCACGGGCGAAGGGACAGCGTGCAGCGAAGCAAGCGACTGCCGCCGAGCAAGGGCTCGAGGCGATGAAAGCCCGCTAGGCGGAGACTGAGGCAGAGTTGTGGGCATCCCTAGGGAGCACCGAGACGGTGCTTCAAGAGGCCTTGGCGGCCCTTGAGCCAGAGCGGAGTGCTCTGGTGTCGGAGCGGGTCTCCTTGGAGTCAGCAAAGAAGGCCCTGGAGGCGGAGCGGAGGGCCCGGTCAGAGGCAGACTGGGAGGTGCTCGTGCTCTGAGGCCGGGTGATGGAGATGGAGGAGGTGAACACCCGGCTGTGCATGTAGGCGACTCGACAGGCGAAGGAGTTCTCTGCCCTTGAGAACTCTCGTGCCAGTACGTTCCCTTTCTTTTTTTTTGTTGCGTTGGTTTCTTTCTTCAGCCTGTTCCTGAGCTTGTCGCCCCTCTTTTCAGAGCTGGATGGAAAGGTGAAGACGCTGGAGTAGGACCTAGAGACGACCAAGGCGACCCTCAGCCAGAATGTGGAGGAGCTGGCCAAGTCCCATGAAGAGCGACGTGCTCTTGAGGGAGACCTTGACCAGATCTACAACGTTGCCCAGCTCATCGTCTCGGAAGTCTTCGGGTCGATGCCAAGCACTAGCGCGCTTGCTGTCCAGCTGGCGGAGGTTCTAGACGCGATCAAGTAGCTTGTCAGGAGCGGGCTGTTTTACGGGGCGTCGAGGGTGCTGACCTTGGTGGCGACGTACCACCCGAATCTAGACTTCGCCACTATCTACGGCGGGTATGCTGAAGGCCTGGGCATAGAGGACATCAAGTCAATCGGGGAGAGCCTGCTGCCGCACACGCGGTTGGTGTCGGAGCAAGTCTCCGCCGAGTGGATGATGGATGTTCGCCGTGAAGACATGGCCCGAAGCATGCGTGGGAAGGATGCCTCTGAACCAACAGATAGCACGGAGCCTGGTTTAGGGGGGGGGGACGTTGCCTCGGCCCCGATTGAGCCAAACGTCGTGCTGCCGGGGAGTGAGCAGCCTACGCCTTCATCGGTTGCGCCATCAGCAGATGCCGCCGAGCTAGTTTAATACCTTGATGAATATAAGTAGTTAGTAAACGTAAGAAGTTTAAGTTCATGGGGGGAACCCCTATGTAAAACGTTCATGTGTGTTTTAATGACTGCAATCGGTTTTTGTTTTTGTGATGGAGTTGCTCCGTTTGGGGAAGCTTGTTTCCTTTCATTCCTTAGTTTTCCCTTAGCATAATTTTGTTTTAAATTTCTTTCTTTCTCGTACCTGCCCGTTTGTTCCATAGGCTGCAATTTTGTGAGCCCAGGGCGTGGCCCATGAGGCTCGGCTGGTCGTAACCGTAGGAAAAGGCGGGGTGCGATCAGTCGGAATGTTCTAAAGCAAAGTTACGTAAGGTAAATTAAAGGAATGAACTGCCCTTTTGTTTGGGTAGGAAGGAGTTTCTCCATATGAAAGTAAAAGAGTACTTAAAGTAAAAACAAAAACAGAGGGGTAGTAGAGCCCCATAGTGGAGCCCCTGAGCGCCTCGAGTCGAAAGGTGTTTGGGTCGGGGTGCATTTATAGGAGCGTTCGCTAAGTAAAGGTAAGACTGAAACTTAAGAAAAGACGAAATGACATAGCTGTTCCAAGGTGCTCAGAGAGAGTGTCGTCGTTGTTGTCCTTCAGTCTGTAGGTGTTCGGTCGGATCACTTCATCCTTCAGTCGTCTGGATCCTTGCCCGCTGTGCCCCTTTCTTCGGTTGCTGCTTCCTCTCCTTTTTCTTCCTTTGGCCTGCCAGCTTACCTCAGCAGGCGCTTGAGGAGCTGGTAGTCCTTGTAGAGATGTTTGACGGGATAGTCGTGGTTGGTGCACGGGCTCTCCATAAGCTTGTGAAAGTGACCCTAAGGGTCTTGCTAGGCTACATGCCCGCATGATCGGCCGCGGCGACCAACGTGAAGTTAGCCGGTTGGCGGCAATCCTTTCTGTTCTTTTTTCCCTTCTGTGTGGAGGGGCCCTCGTCTTGATCCTGGCGCTTGGCCTTACCCTTGCCATGGCCTCCGTTGAAGCACGGTGGGAATGACGCTTGCTGGAGGTGTTGAATAAAGGTTCACGGTACCAGGCCATCAGGGCTAGGACTCCGGTCGCTGCTGCGTGTGTCTCGGTTTGGCCCGAGCCACGCATGGACAGGCGATCGGCACAGAGCGATCGTCAAGTCGAGGTGAGGTGCCATTGTGACTTCCTGTGCCGCACTCTATGGTTGTTGCGGTGATAGGGTGTAGTGCCCCATCTGCTATGTCCCTGTTCCCCAGACGGGGAGCGAGGTCACGAGTCGGCGTTGCAATACGGAGCACTCCGCTTGTTGAATGGCGGTGGTCTCCAGTAGTGCCCGGAGGTTCTAGTGGATCGCCCATTCATGAGGGTCGTTCGGCTCGGACAGGTCACGCAGGAGCATTACCGCGGCGACAATGTTCTGACTGGCCTGGGCAAACTACGGGGGATTGGTCCCCCTAACTGGGATGTTGCACTGGGGTTGACGGGCGTGACCCCAAGCGTCATTCGCCGGTCTATGCGCACGAGGCGTAGTGTGGTGCGCCGAGCGCACTGGTGCAGTCGGTGGCTGATACAGCCACTGTCGTCGTAGACCCTCCCCGTGCTCACGTGTGAGCTCGGGGGTCTCCGCATGAGGGCTCGGAGGGACATGAGTCCGTGAGAACTCCGCTTCCGTCGGTGGGTGTCCCAGAGGGTCCATCATGGCGCACTCCCAGGACGGACGGTGGCTAGGTGCCATGTCGCCGATGCTGGAGCCATCACTCTCGCCATCATCATCCATGAGGTCAAAGAAATAGGTGGGAGCATAGCTCGCCATTCCCATGAATTTGGATGCGAGAGGGGGCGGCGCGAGCATCCTTCGACGCCCCCAGGCGTATGCGTCCGTGGAAGATGCGAGGCCATAGGGGAACTGGTCGTACGGTGGTTGTGTTAGGGACAATGGGGTTCCACCAAGTAATCGGCGGAAGATAGAGGATAGTGAGTAAATAACAGCGTGTATATTACTCACAGCGGGGTTTGGGCAGAGAGTTTGCTCGGAATAAAGCACAGATGTCGCGTAGTCGAAGTCGCGCGTCTCGGAGTCGATGGAGGACGTCCCTCCGATGGGTGCTGGGTCGCGAGCCTCCTCGCGGAGGTGTAGTACACCGAGCTGGTCGGTGACGAAGTCTAGGCTTCCAAAGAGGAAGGCCTGGGATGGCTCGAAGATGGGTGGAACCGACATTCCAGCGGGTGAGAGCGCGGGAAACTCCAGCGAGCCGAAGCGAATTGTATCGCCCGAGCCCACCGCGACGAGGGTGGTGGAAAAGTGGGCCATCCGATGACCAAAAAGTGTTGAACGTACAATGTCTTCTCCACGCACGGCACCAACTGTCGGTGCAGAAAGTGACCAACTAGTGAATATTTATAGTTTTGCTGTACGTTATGATCGGAGGTGGCCTAGCACTCAATGACACAGGATTTATACTGGTTCAGGCAACGTGCCCTATGTCTAGTCGGGGTTGGTCGGTGACTTTATTCCTGAGCCTAGGTGCTCAAAGTTTGCAGTGGGGTTACAAACAAGAAGGAGAAAGATGAGGTGTACAAGAGGTCCGGTCGGCTCCGACCAGAAGGGCCAAGAGTGACAGGAACTTCGCTATGAGCTAGGTGTTCAAGCGTGTGCTTGCGGTCAAAACTTGATGATTCTGTGGTTGTGAGCTATCAATCTAAGGAACTCTGGCCTACTAGAATCGGTCTTCGATCATTCGGTCCCCTCTGTTGGAGGGAGTGCATCCCCTTTTATAGATGAAGGGGATGGCTTTACAGGTAAGAGGGAGAGGGTATGGATGTTTTTAAGCATTGTTGCCCACGTTGATGAGGATTAGATAATGGTAGGCGTCCACAACACTGTTGATGTCACTGTAAATGTCAGGTGCATATGGGAGGTTGCGCTATCTTCTTCAGGAAGGGTTGACGTCGGTACCTGCAAAAACTGTTTGATGCCTAGAGGCATGTGATGAGTCACGCTATGTACACCCGGTACGGTAAATCCTGGTGCCCATACCGCTATCGATGTCCAGAGACACGCGGGGGGTCTTACCGTATGGGAGTTTTAGCGGCCCCTACAATACTGTAGAGGGAGATGTCGGCGCCTACAACACTGTTTATGTCAGGTGGCTGCAGAGTACTATTCTGTGCAGGGTATGGTCCCTGGTATAGTGGTTTTGACTTGTGGGACTTGCATTGCCTTTCTCCGCACGTCTTCTGGTTCCTACCGAACGGACGTCCCCGGTCGGATGGCTCTAGTCGGCACTGAGTGTGCCGGTCAGAGAAGAGCGGTGAGCAGGGTTCTTACGAGCCCCGATCGGAGGGACGCGGGGTCGAAGTCGGAGGTAGGGCTTGGGGCAGGCCTTCCGATCGGAGAGGCCGTCCGGAGGCGGTTGAAGCCCGAATTAAGCGCTTCGGTCGGAGAGGTGGGGCGAAGTAGCTGACGAGCGGGCGTTGCTCTTCTTGGGCCTGGCCTTCCGATCGGTTACTGGACTGTTCTTTTGCCCTGTTGTTTTTAGACTCTTAGACCGAGCCCTAGCGCGGAAGCCGGTCCTCGAGGGACCCTGGGTTTATGAACCCGACACTTTCTTTCTTCTTTTGCTTTGCTTTTGAAGTTTCTTCGGGCCATTTGTTCTTAGGACCATACAACCACTCCTTGAAACGACACTTCGCCATTGAATACACCTAAATAATGTGATATTAGTACATGACACATATAGCTTAACATTTTAACACATACACTTTGCACTTACTTCATGCTTGTTTGGATACATAAACTCCAACGTATTGTTAGGGTTTATTATGGCTCGGTCTTCGCAATGGCACAGAGGAGGTTCCTCGAGTCGTATAACTGTGGCTAAGTGCTTCTCCTTAGCTGTCATTGGAGGGGGGTTAGGAGGAGGTGGAACCCACCGCTCGAAGTGCTCTCGTGGATGTCGCCCTCTCCACTAATCGTCGAAAAAGAGGTACCTGAAGTCAAACTTGTCTGCACCGTCGATCCACTGAAAGAAAAGGCACCTCTCATGGTCCTACACAACAAAAATTCAACAAAATATTAGTAACCTAGTAATACAAATGAAGAAAAAAATATACAGAAACAATTACTTATATTAAAACGACTGCACATGTAGAAGCAACGAGCCGCTGTGTCCGGATGTCTCGATTGAAACACGTCGGCCGGACGACCACAGTCACAGTTAGGGACAGGGAGTTCAGGAGGGACGGGGGGCATCTTTGCTAGATTCGTCGAGGTACAATTCTCTAGGACGACCCCGTTTTCGCCATAACTGCTTCCGAAACATGTCTTCCATCTAATAAAACAGTTCAAATTAAACATAATCAAAACAACGTAAATTAATATAAAATATAATCATTTGCAATGTAACTAAAATAATATAACCGATAATTATAGCAACAAAAATATACATGGTAAACATACTTCTAACTAAATAATTAACCTTAACATTGACAAAATCAAACTAATATATTTCTTCAAACCGTAGACCATAGTTTCCAAACATAATTTTTCTCCTAAACTTAGTTCCCATTCATAATATACTATCCACCATTCAAACAAAAATAAAATATGCGTCATTACCTTGCACGAGGACGAGGAGGGAGGGAGGCGGCCGGGGAATGCAAGGGAAGGGAGGGAGGCGGCAATAGAGGGTCGGGCGGCCGGCGTTCGTGGTGTGGCGACCGGCGTGCTTGGTGGTGGGCTGGCGCGGACGGACGTTGACGCGGCGGCCAGGCGGCCTTGCTGCTCGGGCAGTGAGACTGGCGGCGGGGGTTTTATTCGGTTCTGCCGCGCCACGGATCAGGGCGCGGCAGTGCCGCGCCAAGATCGGTGGCGCGGCAGGCCCTGCCCCGTTAGCGGTCAGCGATTCCAGTCATCGCCACGTCAGCCCTCTGCCGCGCCACCATGCATGACGCGGCACAGGCATTTGGCAGCGCCAGGGCAATGCAAAAAATGTTAGTAAAAAAAAACCGACCATATTAGATTTTAAATTAGTTTTCAAAAAATGTTAAAATTTAAAAAAAATCTCTGCTCTCGACTCTCGTACACGGCGGCACGCTAAAGAGAAGACAAGAAAAGAAAAGTAGAAAGGCAGGCAGTCCACGCCCCCCCACCCCCACCCCACCCCCACCCCACTTTTTCTTCTTTTTACAATCCGCTCCCCCGCTCGCCCAAAAACCTGACACCCAGGTCCCCCACGTCGCCGGCGCCCGGCGATGGCGCTGCTGCCCTTCCTGCTAGGTTTCCTCATCGGCGCCCTGGCGCTGGCCGCGCTCGAGGCGGCGGCACTCCTACTGCTGCTCCGCCGCCTCCGCCGCAGGAAGGCTGCGCCGGAGGACGCACCGCCGGCCGCCGACGAGCTGCCCGGGGAACGCCCCTTCCCCTACGAGAAGCAGGTGAGTGGGGGCGCCGCGTTCGTCCTTTTGCTGCGCCTAGCTCAGCTCTCCCTTCGGTTCGGTTCGCTCGCTCGTGTCCGCCCTTAGCTTAGGGCATCCACTGCCGTGGGGGTGAGAGGAGTAACTGCCTTTTGCTGGAGTGGAGCTTTGAGGAGATGCGGTTTCTAGGATCCATCGTCCCCTCCCCGCTTCGCTGATTTTCGAGCGAGCGGAAGCTCACTCCAGGAGCTTTTCCTCATGTGTTGTGATGGAGCCTGTATTATGTAGGCCGCACTGCTTGCAGCTGTACCTCACTAGCTTCCTTGCGTTGCTGCTTGATGTGTGCATCCATGTCGATTAATTCAACCCCCCCAATTGCTTGATGTTCTTTTCCAAAAATAGTTTGGGAGTCTGTGTCTCAATCGTAAAGCCAGTGCTGCTGCTTTCTTAATTCTTACTGCAAATTGATTCCAAAGCCCTCTTGTCTGTACCATTTGTTTGTTCTGCCACTGTAAGATGTAATACCAACTCCTGTGTATCACATTTATCGACTTATTATAGATGCCCTTTCTTAGCTGTATTTTGTTTTAAACTAGATTACCTTTGACACTGACAGGTAGCGATATATGTTTTCAGGGTTCTCTGTGGATACTGGAGCCAGAAAAAATGCCAAAAGTTAGTAATGAACGCTTGTCAGTTGGAGGTCCCAAAGAGACAAAAGAGAAGAAGAATATCTTGGAGGTTTTCCCTGCAAAGAAGATGGCTAAAATCAAGGGACACTCCCTTTGTTTGTCTGCTCCTGATGGCTCCCAAACAACCATTGAGCTTTTGAACTGCACGGTCCTTGCAGTTTCTGCGTCAAGTATGCCCTCACATAAATGGTTAGTGCTAGCAAACTAAATACCATTTGTCAGTTACTCATCAACCACTGCTTGTCGTGTAAACATGACAAGTTTGTTGAATTTGACTGTGCGTTCTTAGTTATCAGATATAATCCTTAAGTATATTATTAAATAATATGGACATTGGAAGCTTTGCCTTAGGGTTATGTATATGTTGCAATCGGATAAATTTAAGTCCATTTTATTTCTTGAAAGAACTTCTGTACAAATGAAATTCATCTTACAATGTAGTTAAGTGTGCTTGTCAATCAAATTTCTTTGCCTATAAGGTTCTTTAGGATTGATTCTGATCATTGACTTATCTTACTTCACTCTTGATGTAACTTTACTTCTGTTGCTAACTGTCAGGGCTAAGAGGTACCCAATAAAATTAGAAAGCAAGGACAGTGAGATTTATAATGGAAGCAAGGTATGCTATCTTTATGCAGACACTTCCTGGGAGAAGGAATCATGGTGTAAAGCACTCCGTATTGCAGCTACTGCTGACAAGGAAAAATTAAATTGGCATGCCAAGCTGAGCGAAAAGTTCCTCAATTATATATCATCATTGAATTCTGAATACCCATGTTTCCTAAAGCCTCCAATACTCTCTGGTGAGGACCATGAGGTTATGGACAGGACATCAAAGACTGATGGATCTTCAAAAGTCCGTCTTTTCCTCAAGAAGTTGGCAAAGAAGGCATCTACGAAGGCACCCTTAGATGGCAAAACAAGTTCGGGGTCATCAGTGCAAGGTGAAAAAAAGATACTTGATAAATTGCGCAGCTATCAGGGTGCACCATTTATTGAAGCATTAATAGGTCCACAAGAGGACAAGCTCGGTAGCAGTTCATCGCAAGATACTGTAAAAGCCACTGCCCCACCTGCTGCATTGAATCAAACTGGACAGCTTTCAACTTCGTCTGAGGTGAATGCAGATGATTGTGTTGCTGATGAAGGTACACTCTGTTGGAACCTCCTGTCATCACGGTTGTTTTTCGATGCTAAAATGAGTGATGAGATAAACAAGGCCATCAAAGCACGCATTCAGGTTTGATATACTGCTCACTTTAAATACACTTGTATCAATATCTTTTATTAATTATTCTTTTGTTTGGTCAGAGGACTCTGTCAAATATGAGGACTCCATCTTATGTGGGTGAAATTACACTTACAAACTTTAGCCTTGGAGAACTTCCACCTTATGTGCATGCGATGAGAGTCCTTCCGCTGGATCTTAATGAATTATGGGCCTTTGAAGTTGACTTTGAGTATTCGAGTGGGATACTGCTGCACATTGAAACAAGGCTTGAGGTTCAGGAACCGGAGTTGCAAAAGGACATCATGAAAAGTAATTTTGGAGCAGATGCTAATGGAGAGGTTGATTCTGATCTTCTTGAGAGTATTGAACAGTATGGTAACCAATTTAAAGGCTCGCATAAATCAGCTTCTTCAACTGGGGAGAACGATGAAGCAGGTCTCTTTTAGTTTCTTATGTCTTTCCTTGTTTAATATATCTACTGGAACCATTATTTGTTCTTATGTAGTGCAGTGATTCAATGGTTGTTTGAACAATAAAGACAAATTCATACAATTGTGTACTCCCTCCGGTTCTCTAAAGCAAGTCGTTTTGAGGTTGTCTTAAGTCAAACGTTTTAAACTTTGACTACAAATAACTTCTTTTGGGTTGAGTTTGAAAATATGAAGGTGATGTAAGTAGATTCATCTCAAAATGTAGTTTCATAAAAGTATATATTGACTATATTTTATAAATATTTTATAGCAAAAAGTTGCAGTCAAAGTCGTTTCTTAAAGACCGTGTCGATGTCCAAAACGACTTGCTTTAGAGAACCAGAGGGAGTACTTGTGTAGTGTGTACCTTAAGGAGTATGTTGTCCTGTTTTTTCTTATTTATGATTGTTCAGACTTAAGGTATTACATTGCTAGAATGTACGGTCCAACAGCTTTTTCATTCCTTTGGTTGACTGTTTAATATTGTTAGGATTTATTTATCCATGTAGAGGACATTAGGTACACATTACTAGAATTCACAGTTCCTTTCTTTAGTTTGCTAATATATCTTTGTGACAAAGTACTGAGCTGAGAGAAACATAAAGGAAAAGGGTAAAAACTCGTATACATCAAACTTCGATTTGGATCATGAATGTGATAGTTCAATGCTTGTGTAACAGATGCATCAAGTCAGTCAAAGAGCACTGGATGGACTTCAGCATATATATCAAGATGGAAAACTATCCTGCACTCAATAGCCGATCATGTCTCGCAGGTTTGCTCCTTCCTCTGTCTCCATGTGTTTTGCTGCAATTTTCTGCGTCATGTCACCTTTGTCCTGATAGGTGCTGACTCAAAGTGTTTAAAACTGTTTAAGTAGGACTTCTATACATTCTATGCCTGATGAAAGCATAACAAGATAATGGAAATGGCAATACACTGTGATATTTGTTTATGAGGAGAGTCAGTCTTGAACCCTGACCTTATTAACCCCCACAACCCTGGGCTCTACCAGTGCGCCATAGGAGTCCCCCCATAAATAGGACATTTAATTTCAAAACCTTAGCTATTATTAGTGTTACTAGAAATACTTTTACATGTATGATGCATTTCCTTCCGCTGCAGGTTCCTCTTTCTCTGGCAATAAGGATTTCATCTGTTCGAGGTGTCTTGCGGGTGCATATGAAGCCCCCTCCTTCTGATCAAATTTGGTATGGATTTACGTCAATGCCTGATCTAGAATGGGATTTGGAATCTTCTGTTGGGGATAGGAAAATCACCAACAGTCATATCGCTGCACTCATTGGTAACAGATTCAAGGTATTGAATGCACGTTTTGCTCTGAGCATATTCTTGCTTTGGTAAAGTTGTTTTGATTGTAAAACATGGTTCACTGTTCAGGCTTCGCTTCGAGATAGCTTAGTGCTTCCAAATTGTGAAAGCATCTCCATGCCATGGATGTTGGCAGAAAAGGATGACTGGTTACCTCGCAAGGATGCTCCTTTTATTTGGCTAAATCACGAACCCACTGAGATGAGAAGCCATGCTACAGTTACACCACCAGCTCACCCTGAGGAAGGTGGCGCAAATGATGATGCTAGTAGCAAAAGGCCGATGACAAGTTTACCCAACTCATCAAGTGGGAGCGAGGAATCATTGAGAGCAGTGGCATCCATTGACGAGGCAAAACAAGAGCCTATGGCAGAAGCATCATTACACAGCCAGTCTTCATCTACTCCAGTTAGTGAATGTGTCCATAGCGATGGAAATGAGGAACTGAGGAAGCCGTTGTTGATCACAGAGAAACTCCAGGAAGATGCTTCAGAAAGTAGAGTTATGTCTCCCATGTCCACATCTCTGAGGGCAGTGATACCAGCAGGGGAGCAGCCGCAGGTGTCAGCATCACCCATTGGAGAGGACGTGAAGCGAAAAGGCGGGAGGCGAGCTCGGATGATGGATTTCGGGAAGAGGATGGGAGACAAGCTGGAGGAGAAGAGGCGGACTATCGAAGAGAAAGGGAGGCATATCGTGGAGAAGATGCGAGAGAATGCCAGGACCAACAGCATGGAGAGGACTAGTAGCTAGCGAGGATGTAGGATCGGCATCTTGTTTCATTGATTTGGGAAATGGTGTATAGGCTGAACTTGTATGCTTTATTTGTAGAGCGGTTGTGACATTTAGGGTTCCACGAGAGCTGATCTATGTAACGGCGGCAAAAATGCCTGGATGGATGAGCGATGTACTTGTAACTTCATGTTAATATCAGCTTGTGGAATACTATGAAAAGGGTTGGGAAAATGCAGGTACCAATGGATCCGTTTTGATAAGACTTGGAGTATCAGCCGGTCTGGCTACCAGCTTCATCTCGTGCAGCCTGCTTTCCACCATGGCTGTATAAACTCGACCTGCGGGGGGGATGACGGCCCCCGGGTTATGCCCTTAAGAAGATCTTCTCACACAGATCGAGAAAATTTCCGAACCCCCGTCCTCATCCTGACGCAGAAGGTACCGTAACCCTGTGAGAACCGGGCCGGAGCCTAACACTGCACTTTGGCACCTAGGGACGGACGAGGGGATTTTTTTAACCTCAGCCTGAAAATCCGCTCCCACGAGGAGTCGAACCCAGGACCTGAGGAGTGCCGCCGAAGTACTCTGACCAACTGGACTAGAGGCCCTTTGGCACCATGGCTGTATAAACGACGCGCCAAGACACTACTAGTTTGTCCGCAACTTTTCCCAAGTTCAAAAATGATGTAGCAAAAGCATGTGATCAACTGTGACACCTTGTTCACTTTACTTCCCTTTATAAAAGTTCCAGATCAGTATGTAAAAATCACCTGATTGACTCATCAGGTTTTCCTGACATTGCAAGAAGAATACAGGTAATGCTTGGTCTTGAATCATCATAAAGAAACAGACGTGTCTGAAACAAAAAATACATCCGTACTTTTCTATTTTCCTAGCCTTACTGTTTCAATAAAACCCATGACAATTTATTTATTTATTTACATACAAGAGCACATCGAGATACAGGCAGTCTTCAGTCAGTCCTTACTCAAATTTCTCGGTCAGCCTTGCATCACCACATCATGTCACCTGTCAATATCATATCTTGAAATGCTTGTATCCATAATCTGAGCTCGTCATGCCCTCTTCCCAGTCACCCATTTTCTTGCCTCCAAAAACCACTTGTTTGATACCCAAGTGCCTGCAGGTTCAGTCAAGGCAACAAAGCTGAGTTATAAGGTGCAATGTTTTCAAATCTCAAAAATAATATACAGCATTTCATTATGCATGTGGCCTGCTTTGAAGTGATGTTGTGTGGTCATGTACAAAGCTAGCGCTCAAGAGTGTAAAAATGGCTAGTTTAGTTAACACTTAGGAGTATATACCCTCCTGGAGGGGTTAAAGATCTCTCTACCCTCCTGGAGGGGTTAAAGGTCTCTCTGATTCTTTCTAGGTTAATCTTCACAGATCGAGTTTGGCTACATACGTATATCAGGTTTCCAGAGCCATGATCTCCATATTTGGGGTGATAATGAGGCGACCAGTAATAAAGCCACCTCCAAGCAAAAATTGCAACTATATTTTACATGATCAGTGAAAGATGTCTCACTCTGAGCTCAACTGTGTTAAGCAGTTTAGTAATACATCCAAGCCAAGGTAATCCGAGGTTCCAATGTCCACCCTGAAAGGGGAAAAAAAGTGAGGGGAGTTTCAGAATTTGCACACATCCTTTTTTAAGTGCCCAAACTGTCAAATGATTCCAATGCTCACCAAACCCTGGCCCAATTGTCTTGGAACTCAACATCGCTGATATCATGGAAAGATGATGGCATTACTGAGGAAGCTTCTTCAGAATCATATGAAGGGTCATAGTCCATCATTGAGTTGGCCAGCTGACATATTTGACAACATTACATGTTTTCGAAAGAGCTGACAAGTTAAGCAGACAACAAAGGAAATAAAAAGAAACATTTGAATGAACCCAACCTGCAAATTTGAAGAATTATAAGCTCCTAGCCTTCCCATGACGTACCAAGCCTGAATTACCTGTGAAAATCACTTCATGTCAAGACGTATGTTGTTTTCTGAATAAGGAGAATCCAATGGAAGTGTACAATGCCACTTTACACCGCCAAGCAGGTCAACATCTCGATCTGTTGGTTCTCCAAAGAGCTCAAACCAAATGAATGAATTCAACGGGTTGAAGCTGCAATAATAAAAGAACAAATGTCAATAAAGGTTAACTTGCTAAAGATCTTTTTTTACGAAAACAAGGATTACATCAACCCCCAGCTTTTACGGAAGGCAGGATCTAAGGTCTATTACATCTGAAAGTGGAATAAACAAGAAACAAACATGAATATTCAGATATTGGCACAACTCATTTGGACTCGGAGAATCAGACATACAGAGAGCAAGGGAAGGAATGGTGTGACGACATGGATCAAATCTACTGCCTGTGAAATGTGAGTGCCATTAACCCAGACACCTAGTTATTCAGTGTTGATTCATCTTCATATGCTAGAGTAGCCCATTTCAGATTTATAATCTTTCAATGAGGAAGAAAACCAATTATAACAAAAGTTTTAGCATGTAAACACAAGTTGATTGAAGATGTAAATTGAAGAGATGATCATCTATTTATCTTAGGCCGTTAAAATTATACAGGATAAAAAAAATATGAGATCAAAGGAGTGCAAATACCAAATATATCTTTTTGCAGAAACATGGAGCCATTTCATTAGAAACATATGTGTTTAGCAGCTCAGGTAGTGCAATTAAGTTGAAACTATCACAGTATCATGTGTGCTGTAGGAACTATTAGCACACTCCACTACTGATCCTTTGACATGGCAAACAGAGAAATACAAACGTGACTACAGCGGGTGAGAGAATCTCACTCTCGGAAGCTGACTTTAAAAGCAACAATGGAGCCTGTCTTGGACTTGTTGAATTGAGCCCTGCCTTTCTTGCGCACCCTTTCTTGGATCTGTGAATCACGTACACAAGGCGTGGCATAAGTACTGTCTATCAGGGTAGCAACAAATCCTCTCAGTAAAACAGCGAAACGGGGAAGAGCAAAAGAGCAGTGAACGCAGCAGCAGCGCTCACCCTTTGCTTCATGAGCTCCGGGTTGCCGATGCTATCACCGAGAATGGCGCGGAGCTCCTCATCATCTCTGCAGGCGTTCTCCAGAACCCTGCATTGCCATACCACAGCATTAAGAAACAGCAGGCCGCCATCTGGATTTCGACAGGATGGGAAGGCCACGATGAAACAAACAAGAAACTGAACAAACGAAGACATCCAGATTCCAGCCAGTAAATAGTGAGTGTGTGTGTGTGAGAGAGAGAGGGGACAAGGAGGACAAGCTGCGTACTTGGCCCATCCGGGGTAGGTGTGCTCCCGGTCGTACTCGCGGCGGCGGCGCTCCTCCCGCACCTTGACCAGCCGCCGCTCCCTCGCCGTCGTCCCGGACGCTGCCGCGTTCTCCGCCGCAGCGCCTCTCCCCGCGGATGTACGGACGTGGATGCGAGGAAGAGGAAAAGGATGAGGAGGCGGTGGCGGCGAGAACGCCGGGAAGGGAGAGAGCAGGAGGGTTTTAGCAGGCGGGAGTAGCCGTGACATCGCCGTGAAATTTCACAGCTTGATGAGAGTGTCGTTCCCTCGAGAAGGACGAGACGAAGAAAAGCAAAACATGCGACAGAGGAGCTTATCTTCTTCCTCATAGGCCTTGGGCCTGGCAGTGGGGCCGGCCCAGTAGTCTTGGGCCAAAACACATACAATTGGACAGGTCACACAGCACAGGTCGGGTCTAGGCTCTTAGGTTAGCGGGGGCTTCTTTTGAAATTTTGATTCTCAAGAAAGAAAGAAAGAAAGAAAGAAAGAAAGAAAGAAAGAAAGAAAGAAAAAACTGGGGCTTCTTTTCAACTGAAGATTTCTGCCAATCAAGCACAATTAGCAAAACATGGAGGAACAGTTCACAACGCAACTGAAGATATTTTTTTTTGAGAGGAACCGGAGTGATTCCATTAAATAACCAAGCCAGCTAAATCGCTGGACACCGCAACCGATGCACACGCAGGCACACCTGCCACTGCCATTACAAAGTCTGAATCAAAAGGGCAGCTATTCCCTAGTACTGCTAGAGCATGAGCTAATTGATTGATGATTACATTCTCTTGGAATATGAGCTACTACACCAGCATCAGCAAAGACATCGTGTAATAGATGAGGCCTCCCAAAATGGCCAGGCGGTAGTCAATTTCACCTGCAAGGCGTCAGTCTCCAGACAAATACGTGCAATTCCCAATTGTACAGCTGCTCTTACACCTTTGATACAGCCAATCACTTCTGCGTGCATCGGATCAAAGATATGCTCCAGGCTCCCTGCACCCGTTTGAATCACACTGCCTTCCTCATCGCAAATAACATAACCCCAGCTTCCCTTGCTGCATCTTCGATCAAAACCTCCATCTACATTAATCTTTAGAGTTCCTGGTACTGGCGCTGCCACTTCTGCTTCCTCCGCCCCTAGATGTTCCATGTGTTCTTTGTGTTGCAAGTTCCTGATTTCATCAGCTTGTCTAGATGTTATGGCAGCAACTTCCCATCCTTCTCTTTTCCTTTCCCCTTCTCTGATTCTATTTCTTTCACACCACCAATTATTCAGGAGACACAAGACATTTAATTGCTGTTCGCTGTCAAGTCTTAGTATATGTTCAGCTACTTCCTTTGCTGACCCATATGAAGCCAAACGCTCCCTGGTCTCATTTAAGTTCATCTCACACCATACCTGTTTTACATACTTGCACTTCAAAAAGAGATGGCCTCCATCTTCATCTAGCCTTCTGCACACAAAATAGCGTGTATCCACATCCATTCTCCTTCTCTTGAGGTTACAGCATAAGGCCAAAGAATTATGAGCCATTCTCCATAGGAAGTGCTTAATTCTGTTTGGACAATTTAACTTCCATATTTTCCCCCACATATGGTCAGTGCTGATTTCATTGGAGCTTTAGATGCAGCCTCTCACCGACTCGTCCTCAGGCTATCATCGCAGTGCACTTTGTAGGCAGATTTCACTGAAAAACCACCTTTTGCATCATAGTGCCAAGCCATGATATCATCCATACCTCATGTACCGGCAGAGCTAAAATGGCGGCTGCATCTTCTTCCCAGAAGATATCTGTCTCTGTCACCAAGTCCTTTGTCCCACTCCCCAATACTATCCAGATAACAGGGGAGTGGGAAACATGGACTTGGTGACAGATATCTGGCCCCGGGGCCCCGGGGCCCCGGGGGCCTTGAGGTCCCCAATACTATCCAAATACCATCTGGCCCCGGGGCCTTGGGGTCCCCAATACTATCCAAAGCCGATTCATCTCCTCCCATGTGAATCCCTTCATCAGATTTTCATTCATTCTGGGTGTGACACATGGAACAACAGCATCAAAGTTGCACCCTGAATGTCCTGGATCCAGTTGTATTCAAGTACCAAGTGCAGCCTCTAGATAGTCTGGCCTTGAAACAGGAGCACATCCCCCAGTCTCAACTGCAAGCTTCGTTGATTCCAGCCTTGCTTGGTGCATCAGTTTGTACACACTCTTCCTGATTAGGCCTCCCTCAATAGCACGAACCCACAGCATATTGAGGGTTTCCTTCTCATCAGCATAAGAGGTACACAGGCAGTTGTAAATCTGGGGCGTTATGTACAATTGATTCTTTGCCATATCATCCAAGGTATTCGAAGCGGCAACTGGCTTTCCTTCTGTCAGATACGTGTATGCAAGTGTGGTGTATACAAGGCTGTCACCAACTAAGCCTCTGCCTTGCATCTGGTCGAATACTTTTTGTGCCTGATCAACCATCCCTTTTCTGCAAAGCCTTCGAATCAGAGATCTATATACTGCTTTATCTGGTGGAAGACCTCTTTTCATAAGTTCATAGGGGATGACTAGCACTGCATCTGCATTGTTCTTCTTGCAGAAACCATCGACAAGCCATGAAAATACACTATAATTGGGTGAAAACCCTGCATACAACAAAAGCAACCACATCATCAGAAGATACAGTTTATGATATGATCGAAAGATAATCAGTGAGATTGCAAACTGGTTGCCTATGATCGCAACATAATGATCTTAGTGCCATTTAAACTGCCAAATGCAGTCCTTATAGTTAGCTAGTGGTACTAACTGGAACCATAAGATAAGATGCAATTAAAGCACCTGCATCGACCATCTGAAAGAAGGCTTCCTTGGCTTCATCGAGCTCCTTGGCCTTGCAGAATCCATGGATGAGAGCCTTGTAAGTGAACTGATTGAGCTGCAGCCCAGACTCCATCGTCTTTTTCTTGACCTTGCATGCCGAGGTCATGTCCCCTCTCTTGCAGTACGCGTTGATCAGCGTGTTGCAGGTCACATGATCAGCCTGCACCTTCCTCTCGTCCATCTCGTTAAGCAACTGATTAACTTCCTTCATCTTGCCATCCTCACAGAGCTTCCTGAGAATGGCATTGTAAGTCGTGACACCTGGGAGCATGCCCGTCGCCTCCATCTCGCTTCGGAGCTTGACCGCCTCCTCAATATTGCCCGCACGACAGTACCCATCAATCAGTGTGGTGTAGGTCACATTGTCCGGCGTCGCCTGTGCCGCTACCATCTCTGCAAAGAGCTGAGCCGCCTCCTTCACCCATGGATCAAGGAGTTCCATGTGACGGTGTCCGCCCGTATCCCCTCCTTGTCCATGCGGTCCCGCACGCACATGGCCTCGTACCTCATCCCCTTCCTGCAGTAGAGCGCTATGACGGTGTTATAGGAGAATCGGTCCAAGGGCACGCCAGCCGCGTCCATCCTGGTGACGAGCGCCTCGGCGCGCGCGGCGTCCCCGGCCTTGAGGCACACGTGCAGCATGGCGTTGTAGACGTGCGTGCTGACGGCGAGCCCGGCCCTGGCCATTTCGTCGAACACCCTGCGCGCGGTGGCCGTCATCCGGGCCCTGGCGAGCGCGGTGAGGAGCGCGGTGCAGGCGTGGGCGTCGGGGGCGAGGCCGCGCGCGCGCATCTGGTCGAACACCCGTACGGCGTCGTGGGCGCGCGCGGACTGGGCGAGGACGACGACGAGCCAGCTGGGAACGCGGGGGTCGGCGGCGGCGGCGAGGAGGGAGGGGAGGACGAGCGGGGAGGAGAGCGGGTGGCGGAGGGAGAGGTCCCGGAGGAGGGCCCGCGCGGCGGGGTGGTGGCGCGGGTGCGGCGCCAGGAGGCGGAGGAGGGCGAGCGAGGCGTCCAGCGGGTGCGGCGGCGGCAGCGCGCGGAAGAAGGCGAGCGCGGCGGAGGGGAGCGGGGAGAGGCGGTGGAGGACGGCGGTGAGAAGGGACGGCACGGCGGCGTGGAGCGCGAGGTGGAGGTTGGGCCGGAAGGTGGATTTGATGACGGCGGCGCAGAGCTCTTTGGAGAGGTCGACGGCGGCGCGGGATGCTGCCATGGGTGGCAGCTCTGGCGGGAAAGCTGTTGATGTGTATTGTCATTTTAATAAGAAAATTCCCACAGCACCAGAAAAATCTAGCTCGTTGATCATACTTTTATTATACAATAATAATAATAATGTATATGAGAGATTAATACTCCGACATTGTATATAGCTTGATATATATATGGAATACAGTTTTTCTTTTTGGTTCCAATTGTTCTCTTAGTTCAGTTTTGTTAAACGTAATGGGTAGCGGTGTTGCTATACAGCATTTCTTCTCTCCGCATAGGCGCATACTCTTCTTACTGCTCAATCAATCCTCCTATCTTCAGCTTTACTCCTTGGATGCTACCACCAGCAGCCCGAGTGCACCAATTAGCAGATACTGCACCCACAAACGACAACAGTCAACCAAAAACGTATACCAGTACAACAGACCCCTATTACTTCTAACAAACTCACGGTCCAACACAAAAGCACTTCTCTGATGAGCTTGCTATTTTGCCTCGAGACGCTTTGGGCCTGTTTGGTACAGCTTATAAGCTGCTTATGGACAAAATAAGCTGAAATCAACAGTCAAACGCCCATTTGTACTAAAAAGCAGAAGCTGGATTGGATCAAACTAGCTTATTTTGATCGTCGCTTTTACTCTATTTGTGCAGCTTATCTGGGAAGCGCTTCCCAAATAAGCTGTACTGACAGAAGCGTACCTCATAAGCAATGTAATGCTACGATGGACAAAAGACGACAATAAAAGTAGAGTTACATTTCCTTTTTTGTAATTTAGCAACATATCTCGATAATTGGAATTTTCTTACTACAACACTCCATTTGTTTAACCACTATGTGCCCAATAAACCAGAATGCTCATACCTTGAGGACTGGTTTCTCCGTCATGGCGATTGTAAGCCACCCAGCATAAGGCAGATAGCTGCTCAAGTGTTAACATTAGATAACAGGGAACAGCAGTCAGATGGAACAAACAATCATTAAGCATCAGTCATGACGATGAATGTAACGTATTCCCTCAAGAGTCGAGACAAAGATAAAACTCACCCAACAGCCCGTCCAATAATGTGCTGTCGCTGAAGCCAAAGCTGCCCATTTGCATACAGCATTCCCATTCGGTCATCCTCACGGTTATTGTCACCTGATGAGACAACTTATCAGTGCACTAGCAGTAGTAAAACACTGCAATTCGCAGTATAGCGTGTCTTTACTCTTTAGTCTAATCTATCAAATACAAACACCATATTTCTGTCCTTGATAATACTCATGGAGCAAAATAAAGCAGCTGAAAAGAATGTGGCTACCTTTTGTGAGAATATCAAATTCGGTTGTATCATGGCGTTCATGAACCTATGAAGGGACACAAGCAACCTCAAGCCACAATCCAAGTATAGTATATAAACATAATCTACAGAAGGGTTGAATTAAATAGCTTACTACCTTGATCACACGATGGACAATTGGAATATCACGGCCCTGCAATATAACAGA